>NC_137698.1:29501245-29590245 GCF_964034855.1 Anser brachyrhynchus
GCAAAACTTATGTTTGTACAGTTTTCATATCTCAGAAATGCATTCTTTAATATCTTCGTTACTTAGTATTCCACAATTTTATTCCTAGTCCTTTCAATGCTCAGAGAAGAATAAATGTTACTTAAAGGAATTAGAAGTGTTGGCACAGTTCAGTAGCTTCACATTTAAAATATGAGGAAACAGATGAGATCTCTGCATCATTAAATTCTACTTTTATTTGAATCATTCAGTTCAAAATTAAATGCTCCACTGCTATAACAATTTCCAGACATTTTAGCAGGTGTAATCTAACAAAAAGATCATTGGTTGATAACATTGTGATATAGGGACTATAAACTTTAGTAGTCAGAAATGTTCCTGTTTTATAGGTTTTGTCAATACTCTTTTTTTTTTTTCTTCTCACCTAGTTTTCATAACAATTTCAATAAGAGTTTAGAAGTCCTGGTTTGTAGATTTCTCTTTTCCCTTTTATTCCAATTTATCTTTTAAATAGCCACTCCTGAAACCAAATCAGCACTTACTTGGCAGTAGCCATTATTAGGAAAATAAAAGGGGAAAAAAAGAACTGTAGCACTGGCTGGATATTTCAGAGCATTATTAGTCTGATGAGGTCATACCTGTGAATATCTAAGGCCAGATTTTAAAATTTCACTTTGCATTTTTCCTCAGGTCTGCTTTTCTCCAGCTCTCTGGAGGAGCTGGCTGCTGGTTGGTTTGGGGATTCTTTGTCCGTTATTCATTTTAGAGAGTGGACTCTATTTTGCAATGAGTAGTTCTTTTCCAGATGAGTGCACTAAATGCAAAAACAACCATTCACATCTGTGGCTATTTATCACTATTGACCAGAAGACTTTTTCATTGCTTAGGGAATTGTAACTTTCTCTTTAAGGAGGCGTGAAGCACAAATATTTTTCTTAAAATAAAAATTTATGTTTTACTATATCTTTGTCATGCAAGGTCTCCTGAAACACAGGCATGTCTATTAGCTATTTTCTATTTTCTAACTGCAATTTATAACCCTTCTGCTGTTAAAAAAAAAAAAAAAAAAAAAAGGAATTTTGTAACTTTAAATATCAAACTGACATTACTTATTTCAGCTATTTACAAGTGAGAAGTAATAGCTGCTCGATTATATATTGATACCAAAGTTTATTAATCATGTGCAAAGATAGATCATCATAATAGCACACCAATATATCTTATGGCTGCCATTATAGATAGCCTGACAGAAGTTAACTAAGCAAATATTTGATTGATATGATTTCATGGTTGCTAGATTACCATAACAGCTTTGAACAAGAGAATATGTAGCAAAAAGATTTACAAAAACAAAAACTTTTTTTTCTGAAAAAAAGTGCAGAAAAAAGACACAACAGCGATCATGTACACTCATTTCTTTTTCATCTTTATAGCTGAATAAGAAAAACCTTTGAAGCTAGAACCATGTGCAATACCCATATGGACTCCCCTCCAGGCAGAGCCGTGAGTGCTCTACATTAACATGCCTTAAATGAAGGAGAAGCATTTGAGGCTTTTGTTTTAAATCTCTGCAACTTGACCAAAGTTTATCACCTGCTTTGAGTTCAGAAAGATTTTGTTTGCTTGAGACAGTAGAATCAGAGGTACACTATGTTTTTCTGACTGTGAAAGAGTCATTTTTACAAGCTGAACTCTTGGGAGTATCTCATTGTATGATTTATGCCACAAATGGGATAGTTCAGAATTCTAAAAAGACACGATGTATCTGAACAATAATATGTAAATACTCTTAATTAAAACACCTAGCACTTGCAATTTCATTTTTAATGTTTCAATGTAAAAATTCTTATATATTTCTACAAGCATAGTTAAAAATTAATAACCAAACAGTGTAATCTAAGTGAGCAATTCTTTTTTTTTTCTTTAGCATGAAGGACTTTTGAACTAGAATCAAAGAATATTAGTTACTTCAAAAAATTCATGGTAACCCATGAGTATATAATTTAAATTTCCATAAATTGTGTGTGTGTATGCATATATATATATATATATAACAATCATAACTTATGATGTTATGTCATTAATGAGAATGAAATTCTGTGACTGGTAATTATTTAAGCTATTAAACTTCTGAGTAAGTGCACGAACAAATTATAAAACAGTAAATCTCAATCTCAATTTTTTGTACATTAGTTCTCATACAGGTCTCAAAAATAAATTAAAATTTCCCAGGTCATTAAGTTCTTTTATGATTATAATTAATTCCTAATGCAATATATTATCGCAAAAGCATTTTTGAACTGATTTGTGTGGGAAGGCTGCTTTTGCCATCTCTGCACTCTCAGTTAAAAAAAGAAGTGGAGCAGCTGATCCAGGGAAGCAGTCACCTCAGTGTCTGGGGCTCCTGAGTACATCAGCTTTCCAGCTGTGCTTTCCAGGCACTCAACATCTCCTTCTGAGTTCTGAGACACTATGGCAGTTTTTGCTTATATTCAAGATGCTGACGCAGTGCCAGGAAGCTTAAGTTCACGAGAGCAAAAGTGTGCGCTGGAGCTGTAACAAGGATGGTAGTAGTGAGTAGCAGATTTCCTCGAGACCTTGTGCCAGGCTGGGGATGTGGCTATGCAGGTGCTTTTCTCAGCAGAGCTTACCAGGCGCAATCAGAGAATATACTGTCGCTGCACAAATTACTTATGTTAAAGATTCAGCTAATTAAAAGCCTTTCCCCTCCAATGTTTCTTCCTTATACTTCCTCATTTAGACTTTCTAGAAAGAACACTATGCAGGCTCATCACGTTGTGCTGCTTGCTGTGGGGCTGATACTGCAGTCATCCTGTTTATGGAGGAAGTTAGTTGCTAAATATGGCCTGTTTGTTGCAGAGCAGAGGAGGAGAGAGGTATTAAAATGCAAAAGTGGCTCTTCAGAGTGAGAAGACAAGCTGCAGCCTGGGCTTATTTCATGAGAGCTGGGAACTTGTGTCTCTGCTGAAGGACCCAAGGGTGTTCCCAGCTTGTGCAGCATCCCAGCTCCTTGTTTGGCAGGTAGGCTGCTCTAAGATGTCTGAGGGCTTCCATATAGCTACATGCAGGGGAAAGTCTACATATCTCAGCTAATCAAATAGGATTTTCACAGTCAACTGATCTACTAGCACTTTGCTGTGATTAAAAACAAAATATCTGTATATCTGGACTTTCCTTTAACCAGCACATATATACCAAGGAGTAGTGATAAAATTATTTCTTGCTTGTTTGTACAGGATTGTTACTGAGAGGGTTGTGTATATAGTGCATAGACAACAAATACATGTAAGAGGTAATTGAAAGAAGTCTGTATAAGCTCTTTCTTTCTTTTCCCTGTCTTTGCCATGCTGAACCTGTAAGATGAACCAAAGCCCTATTTTTTCCTCTGTGCCAGCTGAAGGAGCTTGTGCAAATACAAATGCCTTCCAAAAGTAATAGACACACACTGACATTGGCAAAAACATTCAGCAATTATTTCAACAATGCCAAATACTTAAGGCGTAGCCAAAGGTAAACATGTCTTGTATGTTGAGAATATGTCACAGTTCGATACTCTGTAGGTTTCAGTGAAATTAACATCTCATGTACTGCTGGAAAAATAAAAGGTATCATTAACATCAAAAAAAAAAAAATAGTTAACCAATAAATAATACAGTAGTTATCAGCCATTTGTTCTCCATAATAAAAGCTAGGAGTAGTACATACGCATACCCGTAAATATATTGCCTGCACATATTCTACTATAAATAACGACAGTGATTATGTAAGTTGAATTTACCCAAGCAGATATATGTCCCCATGTGTGGAAGAACCATCCAGGTGAACAAAGATTTAACGGCATCTGATTCTGGTCCTATGACTGATATTAGAAATGAAGCGTATTGAAGCTTGGTCTTTTGCTTCAGTTTCACCAAGAATTCCAGATGGAGCCTGGCTCAGGGTTCCCAGCTCAAGCTGCTGGAAGGTGCCTCTAGTCTGCATAAAACTGATAGTTTAATGAGAATCCTTCCTCCAGTTAAAAAGGAGGGGTACGCTTCTCAGCCACCCATGTAAGCAATGATGTATAGAAATAAAGGATTATATGTTAAGGATTGCTAATGCTTTCCAAGGCATTCCAACATTTGCTGTCAGATTTAAAAACAAAAGTGGTTATTAAGAGCAATATCTGCTAAGGGGTATGAAGTATGGGAGGATCTTTTATTTCTGCATTTAACATTTTTAAAGTGATTTTAGAGACCACTTTTCCAGTTAGAAGTTTATGGGTAAAACATACGCAGAATTAATCTGTGGTGCTTACACTGGAGCAGTTCCTTGGAACCCAGCTCAGTAGGGTCAGTGGATCACATTACATAATAATGCAGGGTATGAGTTGACAAGAAAAAAACAGCCCATGTTTTAGTTTCATGTGTCCATCATTACAGCTGTTTTCTTTGTAATTTTGGCTTTCCTTTGATTTTTCCTGACATTTTACTTATTTTGTTATTTTTCCTTAGTAAGCCACCTTTATTTGCTAAGATATTATGGTGTCTGATTGCTGCTTGAAAACTTTAGGTGTTAAATTATTAAAACATTATTAAGTGACTATAGTAGAAAATAGCATTATAGCTTTCACAGGTAGATTTGAAATTTCCTTTGAAGTGTCACTTTTCATATGCAAGATTTTGTTGTCTGACACACGCATATATGTGTGTATATTCTGTAAACTGGTCACAATATTTTTATCTCCACACAAAAAAAATATACTTGCTGGATCTTACACAAATTACAGAATAACCTCTCCTTGTTACAGAATACTATTCTGGAGCATGGGCAATATCTCAAGAACGGCTTGATTTATATTCCCATCACTTAATCTCTTAGCATTTTTTTAAATATTTTTTGATTTCCAGCTAAGAGGTCACTGTAAAAGCTTTTTCTTTTTCCTGTTAAAATTGTGCAAAGCTTGTATTTCATTGTGTAACAGAAGGTCAGTGTGGCTGAATAACAGCTGTACTTGAAGTTCTTGTGCTATAGTGTGCCATCATGAAAGACAAGCATCACTCTATGTATTTGGCTTTTTAAGGTATGTTTGAGTCAATAACAGCCTCATAGTCCAGCTGGAACTAGAGCACAGAGCAAAGAATAGAGAGAGAAGCATGTGCTGGGGAGGGAGGGGTCCTGCATTTTAATAAGCAGTTTCTAAAATAATTCCTCCATCTGTTTGTAGCCTTGAATAGCCACTTCTTCGTGTGTCAGGGAGCCACAGGCACAGCCTGCTTTGGAAGGGAGGGCGAGCTGGGAGCAGAGGGTGACAGCAAAGGAGGCTGTCTTGTGTGAATTCCCATATATTTTTCTGGTGGTTCATTACGGCAATAGAGAATGAGAGAGTAATCTAACTGCTGGTGTTTGTGAAGACTATATAAGAGAGATGTATTTAATGAGAGAGATGTATTTAAATTATTTTCTTATGACATTGTTTTCTCTTTTTTAGCCCTTTGGTTTTGCTGGCGATACTTTGTGCTACAAACACAATTTCAAACAAAACTTGTCATAGCAGAAATCATACACGCCTGAAAACAGGCAGTATTTCTGCTTGGGCATGTCACTAATTACTTAAAGACACCCCATCAACTAAGAAAGATGGGAGCTGGACATGTGATCTGCACAAGTGGTTTTTAGGGAAGAAAACATGGAAATTTTATCAGTCCTTGAGAGAGAACTTTATGGTTGTAATCTGGAAAATTCTGTTCATTATTGATGATATTTTATTAGCTCATAATGTTACAAATAACATGCTATTTTTCTTACTGCAACTTTAAATATATATATATTTTTTCCTTGAAGAAATACAGCTATTCTAATATTATCCTTTATTTTAATATGTCAAATATGTCAAAACTTGATGGACTAAGTCTGAACAGTGGTTAAAGACAGTTCATTTAAGTAGCTATGTACGCAAGTGAGGTAATTGTTATGAGATTAACCATGTATATATTAGGTATAGCTCTAGTGGACTGAAGATGGCTAAATATCGCATTGTTAGGGTGAAGCTGTTCCAGTGTAATTATTTTTATTTCTTTTCCAATTGCATTTTTTGCCAAGATTTTTTTTTCAATTTGTTGGATTGAGAGATTGGAGAGGCAATCATTTTTGTTTAACCAAACAGGTGATTTTTAGCTGATGTTAAAACTGAAAAAATGCAAGGATTTTTCTTTGAAATATTTAACAAGATACTGTAGACATTTTTCCTGTGATATTTCTAATGTAGACAATGATTTATAGTAGTTAGCATTTGGTTAACAAAATATACTAATGTTGTGTGAAAATTATTTTGCAGACAACCAAGAGGCAGCCTTTTCAGGGTTGATACAATCTAACTACCTAATGGAGCGTAGTGACTGTTTAGGGAAAATACTGAAAAATCTTTGCTTCATTATCTGGAATATTTTTAGTGACTGAGGTAGAATAGTAACTTCTATCTATGAACCTGTTCTGCATATGTCACTCTATGCATATGACATCTATGAGGTGTCATATCACTCTGTGGTGCCTCTACTCCTGTTTGAAAAGTGTCTTGTAGTAGTTACAGATGTTTGTTATGGTTTTGTTAGCAGTATTGAGACCACGAAAAAAGAGGCATGAAGCTCTTTAGCAGAGAAAGATATACTTTCAAGTACAAAAAAAAAAAATAAAATATAAAAATGCCCAAACTATAAAAAGATAATATTTCGTTTAAAAGTCTTTCAGAGTAATAAATCATGCATAAATCACTTTACTTTTGAAAAGAGTCTCAGGGGAATGCTTCCTATGAGAACTCCCTGAAGGAAAAAAGCTTTTTTTGTTTCCAGCTGGAAAATAGTACTTACAAAGTGCAGTGAATCTGTCTATTCCCTAGCCAGCAGTTGCCAACAGGGCAACATACTCTACAAGCAAATCAGGCTCAAGATTTCTCTCCAGTTAAGCTCTGCAAATTCAGCTGTACAACTGGATTTCTTAGTGAATCTTAGTGTTCTTTTTTCTCTTATTTGGTAATATATTTCTCATATGGCATCTCAGCTTGAACATTTCTCTAGAATGTAGTACCTCCACCAGTATTGGTAGTGATGTAATATAGCCATAAAGGATAGGGAGCTGCAAAATAAATTCATAATTCTGGTTCCAAAGAACCAGAATACTTTTAGGGGACAAACTGTTCAAATAAACATCCTAGCTTTATCACTAGAGGGATTTTTCCGTATTAACAATAGCTTTGCTTTCCGGTGATATTCATATGTTGTGTAAACTTTTTTCTGTAAGAGGCTTTTGTCGTCATTGTCTTTTTTATTATTATTTTTTTTTCCTCCCCAGTGGCTCTCTAGAATTACTGCATCTCCCTACATTCCTACCTAATGCTTGGCTATCAGAAAAGTTGTTCACAACTGATGAACTGTGAACTGATGTTCACAACTTTTACTCTGTTGACTAGCCTAGGGGGTTATTTCTGAGAAGTCATTTGTTGTGTCCTTTGTTAATGAGCAATAGCAGGACAACTACAGTATTAATTGAATAGTCTATGTTTAAGAACAGTTTGATGTTTGGAAACCCCAGGCAGATGATGATAAAGAGAAGGAACAAGGACATGGTAATGACTCAGTAAATACTTGGAAAATTGGAAAGTATGAATATCTATCTCGATCTCATCTGAGAGTGCTTTTCTACTTCAAAATACAGCATGTACTCTTATATTTTCAGCATCCTATTAAACTCCCAATAATTCTGTTTGAGAGCGAACACAAGCACTGGATCCTGAGTGCTTTGCAAAGTGATTGTTTTGGCCCAACTCAGCTTTGGGGTATTCCTGCTAGCTCTCTCTAGGATGAGCTCCTCAAAATAAGACTCCACCAGGTTCCTGTTTTGTCTTCTGCAGTCCCTCTCTCTTGTCCATTCATGCATTGTTCTCTTAAACCTCTTCCATGTACTTTCATGTCAAATTCCTGGGCATATGGCTCACTTAACGGCATATGGCAACTTTCTTGTCGTAAAAAGACCACTCAAAGTTGTGATGTGGCTCACTTCATGAGACTTCACAATGATCCCCCTTCCTATCACATATCCTATCACACAAACAGTTGCCTCTTAGGGCCAAAGTAGCATCACATGCAGCTCAGAGGTCCCCTAGGCCTTTTATCCACTTGCCCTCAAGTCCAGTCATTGATCCTTGGGTCAGATGCTCTTTAACAAATGCGTGGTAGCAATGGTGTTGGAATGGCTAATGGCTTGTCTTGTAGATACAATTTGTCCAGCTGCACAGATTTCTTAGGAGAACATAAAGGCTAAAAGGCTCCATAACTTAAACTTTAAGCTGATGACTGGAGTAAATAAAGCACACATTGCAGATCTTTTTTGATTGTTGAGTCATAAGTAATCATCATTACTTGCCATGCTGGTAGCTTCATCATCAGTTATTTAATTATGAAATATGAACGACCACTTCCATCAGTCCAGAAGAATGTATGAGTCTGCTTTGTAAATATAGTTACTTCTGTTATCAGGTGTAAACATTACCGCTTTGTAGGTCTGAACCTCAAATACTAGATATCCTAGGAAGTACTACTTGTTTTTATTCTGTACCTTTTATTAATCATAGAAAAATATTAAAGGATAACATGCATCCTATCCAGTATAAAAGACTAGTATTTAGTATTCCATGTTAAAATAAATATTTCATTTTCTTATACCACAAAAAATAATGAAAATAGTGTGACATTCATGTAAAGCTTTTCTGTCTGTGGGATTCCCAAAGGACCTTAGTTTGCAATCAGAAGTATGTTGAAGTATGCTTACTTTAGGGGTGAAGTGTCCTCTGACAGCATAAGCTACAGCAGAGAAACTGAACACAATATATGACAAGAAATGAAGCCTATCCATCCAACTAGGGCTACAAAGCCAGGCAATTACCCAACTAGGTTTTGACTGAGGTCACTGGTCACAGTAACTCTACAGTCTTGAAAGAGTAATGATTGGTGATAAAGCAAATTAGATTTTGTGACTATCAAAAATACACTCAAATATAATTTTACTTGCAGTATAGATTTGAACTCAGTGTTTCCTTGGAGACCTTATAGTCATCATATTTAAGGTCAAAACACCTAAGCATATGGAAAATAATCTGTCTCATTGCTGCAACAGGATGTAAACATTTTGCCAATTACATGTTCCTGGAAAGGATGAAAAGATTGTAATTAAAGAGAAAAATAAGCTCTTGATTGCCTCTCAAAGCACTAAGAGGAAAAAATGCCTCCTGAAAGCATTTAAAGGCTAAGCGTTAATGTGTTAAGGGACCATTCATTTTTAATTAGGTTTATAACACATGGGATGCTGTATATCAGACATCACCGATTCCTAAATGCTAATAATTAGAGTTTTTATTTATAGAGGACATAGTAAGGAAGAGACAGCTTAGTCTGAACCTAGGGTCTGGCTTTTGCTTTCTCAATTAATGGTTGCATCCAGATTAGATGTCTTCCATTTACTAATCAATATAATAATCTGTATTCCAAATACAATAGCTAGCTTTCAGAATTACATTTCCACATTCTCAAACTGCCTCTGCTTACTCTGAGGACATATGTAATTGCTAAATAGAATGGTATTTAGAATTTGTTTATCACATTGCCCCCCAGCTGCTATTGTTTGGAAATAGTTGCATGAGATATTAATGCAATACTTGTATAATACTCAAATCAGAACATTTTTGGCAAACATTTAATGGCACACAGATGTAGCATTATCTGTTAATCCATTATGAGGTTATACCCATTGACTCTTATCTAAATAAATTTTCCCTGATTTATTTTGCTAATGCAATTTTTATAGGGAATCAACATAGTTCCTTACTCTAAGCTACCGTCTGGGAACAAATAATTACTGAGAAAGGCTTGTCTCAGGGATGATAGATAAAAACCATTAAGCCTGCTAATAAGAAAAGTACAAAGAAATCAAGGTGTGTTTCTGCAACTGGAGAACAGGGGAGCACAGGTCAGTTTAAGAGAATGGGATGGGTATGGGTCCAGGTAGATGGGGGATGTGCTACATCCTTGGCATAATCAAAATCAGCCATATCAGAAGGAAAGCCAATGCACCTAGCTAACTAGCCTTGAAGACAAGATGGAGGTAGAAGCAGCAGATGTGTGTTGTGATGGTAAAGGAGAATTCTCCTGCCCCTTATCCTGATGTAAATCAGAGTGGCTGAAGTTAGCAGATTTGAAACCCTTCCAAACATAGTATAAGAAGAGAATCTGACCTAAATATTTTGTCTCTTCAATACTAAAAAAAAAGACCTTGCTATGTTGAAAGCAAAAGTTTAGACTCTATCTGCATCCTTGTCCTGCCTGCTTAGCTTTGTCCCAGCGGTTGTTGTCTGCCACGATCCAATTTTCAGAACAACCACTTGCATTTACAGAGGGCATGCAGCAGCATGTTGATTTGGGGAAATTTGAGAATTTGGAGAATTCTGCTAACCCTGATATCTGTCTAAGTCAATCTTGCTTTATGCAGGAGTGTGGCCAGCAAGTTCACAGTCAGAAATAATTGTTTCAAAGTTTTCTTCTCTTTCTGGTGTTGATTGTTTTGTATGAAACCTTGTTTATTAAGCTCCTTGTTCTGAAATAAGATCAGAGAAGTTATGCATCTCTCTGGTACCAAGCTTATATACTCATTCTGTAAATAAAAATAAGATGTATTTTAAGCATTATTCCAGTCTTGCTAACACCAGACAGATGTGAAATATTTCAAAATGGGAACAGTACTAAAAAGAGGTTTTTCTCAAATGCTGCACATAGGACCAACCTGTAATTCCTGATAAATCCTGGTGATAGAAGTTATCACTGGGAGATGTGTGATATCAGACTTTCACAATCATAACTTAAACATTTTGAAGTTTAACTATTCATATTCTAATTATTAGTAAAATAACCACATATAATAATTTCCTTTGAAAACCACCAATACCTGTATGAGTTTCTCTAATATTTTTTAATACTCATCTTATGTACAAGAGTACTGCTTAACTATCACCTTAAATGAATGAATGGGATGAAGTTTTCTCTCCAGAGGTCAAAACAATCATGCTTTGTGAGAAATGCTCTGTGATTTTTTGGTACCAAAATCTTCTGAAAGACCTGGCTGATGTATGTATTGGATAATGACAAAGATTTCTCATTTAATGTCAATGAAAAATCTATACAATTATTTCTTCAAGAACACAGCCATGGAATTTTAAATTATCTAAGCCACTCGTGTATGATCATTGATGTGCTTTAAAACTGTATTTTTATACCTCTGGTGGATTCTTTTATTTCCCAGTTACAAGGATATTGTCTCCATTTCTCTTTATAATTCAGTTTGATCTCATATCTTAGAACAATCATATGTACGTGTCATCCAAACATAGCCATTGAAATAGCATCCGGATAATTTCAAAATATAAATACCAACATTTCCATGTAAACAGTAAATTAAAAATATATACCATTAATCAATACCATATAATAACTAGCTAGCTAAGCAAGCTTTTTCTTGCTTTATAAAATATCCTTGGCTTAACAGTGATCATCTAGTAACAGTAAAGCATAAGATGGATGATTCTTTCCTGGAGTGACAAGCCGTTAAATTTAATACAGTAGCTTTGGATTTCTTAAATAAACAATATATTTTGATGAGCAGATTTTAAAAGCAAACTAGTGATAATTTCATGTTTATTTAATTTAGTTCATCAATATTCAAATAAAGTACACTATACTAAACGTTTTTATAGAGGATCTCCCAACAGGGTTCACAGTTGTTTATTTAGCATTTTTTTAATCTCTCTCAGTATACGTAATCGTTCCTTTTTTTCTAACTGATTTATGTAGAAAAGTTTGAGGCCCAAGCAGAGCTCTCAGAAACCGAGTTAACTGAATTCCTCCAGATTTACAAGGATATGAACTAAGAATTAGCCTATTCTCTCTTAATAGTGAAGGGGAAACTTTTTCTTAATTTGCCAAATTTACCACCACTGACAAGGTGCGAAAGATGTCTTGTTTAGTGGCTATCTAAGTGTCCAAAAATCTCAAAACCATGGTTTCTCAGAAGGTCGGTGATATAAAACATTAACTGAATGCTTTATAGCAGATGGTGTGAAGGTGAACCTTAAAAAAAGGAAGGTAAAATTATAATATGTACTGTGCCACGTCTAGAATTTTCACTTAGGTGAAATTCACAACAATTGGATTATGACTTTTTTCCCTCTTGTTGTCATAGGAGAAAAATGTGAACTGTTCTACTGATGTCTTCTTGATGCAATGGTGCATTTATTGTCCTTCTGTTCCATCTGTCTTGCAAACAAGCTGGAGCTGCCAGACTAAGTATTCCTCTTTGTCTGTCTGTCTCTACAAGTACCAAAGATATGGTTGATGCAGACACTAAAACCATTCTAATCAAACAATCAGCAGTTCAAACATAAGGCAGCAAAAGCTAAAATGCTCATTGCAACAGGCAGAGGGACCTGTCAAGAATATTTTGGTTATGCAGAGGAGAAGGCGGCTCATGTACCTGAGCAGTGTGCTCATGCTATTGCTCCTGATGTTGCCAGCACTGCAGCTCTCAACAGCTGCTACAATACATCAAATTCCTTTGCACTTGATGCCACCTCATACTGTCTGACAGCAGGCTCGCACTGGATCTTTGCAGTCCAAAATGAGTAAAATCAATCTCTATTCCCAAACAGCCAAAATCACTAGAGCAGAAACCGATTAAATTCTGCATGGTGCTCTGTGATGTGGCTGGAGTCTTGAGAGACTCAGGGGATAGAAATTAGACGTATGTTTGCAATATGACAGCGTGCTCCCACGCTGCTGACCCAGTTCCTCCTGGCAGCACTTCAACTAAAGCTATACTTACTTAAAGGCCCAGGAATTTGGAGATGCACTTGCTCTATGTACCTACGTACCTATGGCTCTGAGCCAGGATGGCTGCGGCACTGGGGCTCTGGGGGCGAACACAGATTGTGCACTTGAAGAAGGATGCCTGCATTATTGCTGGGGCAGAAATTTTTAAGGTGACCTGTATTATCCTCTCTTGCACTGTTTACAAGTGGTAGGTATTGTGCGAACTTTTGCCTTTTTTGTTTTGTTTGAAGCTGTAAAGATACCCTTCAACAGCTGCTTTTCCTTACAGGATATGGTTAAGCACATAAGCATAAGTGTTTTTTTTTTTTTTTTTCTGCAAGTCAAAACTTCAGTAGTGGATAAGGACAAATCTGTAAATGCTGGTTCACTATGGCTGACATGGTTTACAGAAATATCTTCGGTTTGACAAAATAGTTTTGTTTTTAAAGGCATTCAATTCTGAGGACAACCTGTCTGCTGTCTTTTGAGGATTTTTGTTTTTCTTGTTTAGTGCTTTCACCCTTTCACTTTTTTTTTCTTCTCTTGGAGAACTGCACAAGAGCCCTACGAGTGGATAGCTTTGCTGCACGGGCTGAGCATGTCTCCTGAAATACTAGGATGACTGTTGTCACTATATCTTTTTGTTCTGGGAACATTATGTCCCCAGTCTCAGCTGCTTCAGCCTGCTGTAGCTGTTCAGACAGATCTTTCCAGGCACCTCTGTAAAGTCTCTCCTTTAAAACTATCCTGCTGCTGCATATTCCTAGGCACCTCTGAGGGACTGAGATCGCAGCTCCAGGGCGAGTGCTTCTGCTGACATAACCACTGTCACAGCAGCCATCTGCTACCCAAAATGTCCCCTCCCCTCCCCTCCCCCTCCCCGCAGTAATGTTTCATTATTCTTTCTATTTCTTTTCTCAGTTCCATGTCCCTGGGACATATTTCTGTAGGTCGGTTTATACATTTCCTTATACAGACAGCATCATTAAATATCTTTTTTACTGTATGGTTCCTCTGAGGTACATTTATACCTTGTCCCAGTGTCTAGAGGCAACCAAGTTAATAATGATTTCATTATTACTGTGCTATATCTGTACAAAATAGTCTGTTAACTTTTCTTCTAGGTCTGATACTTTCATCAAAAAGGAACTGATTTTTTTTATTATGTTTTTGCTCATCAACGTTTTCATTTTTTTTAGGGCTGCTTGAGAGTCTCTGACCATGATCATCTTCCACAGTCATTATTTTTGAATAGCATGGTATTTTACAACTAGAGATGGGGGAAAAAAAGAGAAAGAAAAAATTGTATGTTTCTTGTGAAATACTTGACAACAAAACAATACAATCAAATACAGGGAAAAGTGTAGTTGTGCATACCTGGACATCATCTGTATTTTTCTCGTCTGTACCCTTAGCTCTACCCCAATAGAAGACTATTAGCCAACATGTTTTCCTTATTATTACTATTTTTTAACTGTGGGAAATAGCTTTATTTTAGAGAATTACTTAATTATGTACAAAAATTATACTTTTTCCTACAGTATAGAAGTTTATTCTTTTGTTGCTCTGAGTTGTGATTCCTGGAACAATCTGTATATACATATTTCTGTGTAGATTTCCTTATGTTCCTACATTATAGCATGTACTCGATAAGCTGTTTGGGGAATGAGTCTGAGAAAGTTTTAAGAAAGACTGGGAATGTGCCTTCTGCGTGCAAGGCAGAGCAGGGGGTGGAAAGGGGAAAGGAGGCATCTGCTGAGCAGTAAATAAGTGATGCATCCCTATCCCGTACAGCAGCAATAACAAACGAGAGTTTCTCAGTGGCAGTTTTCACCAGGCAGCTCAGCTGGTTCAGGCCAAGCTATCTGTGGCGTGTTGCCTGTGGTTTTCTCTTGCAGAGCTACAAGCCTATAAATTTGGGAATTCTGCCTTTTGGATATGCTTGTGTCTTACGGGTGGTACTGGGGGCAACTGGGAGCAGTGGAACCTCTGCTGCTGCACAGCCCTCGCAGCTGGGCTCTGGCTGGGCTTTGCTCCTCGGGGCTCTATGAAATGCATGTGGTGATCAAGCCAGTCCTCTGCAGCTGTTGAAAATTTAAGATTTTCACAGAGCTTGGGGCAGAAGTAGTCTCCAGCACAAAGGAGCAGTTGCTCCTTCCTGTTCAAGAAAACTACAGTAAAATAGTTTTCTGCTGTCCCACATCCCCAATTTCTATTCCTCTTTCTGTAGAAATTTAAGAACATCCTAGTTTTTTTTCTTAACCTTTGTGTAAAAGCAATTTTTAATGTTATAAAATTAAGTATTGACCAACAAATTAATCTCATCAGCCAAGCACATCTCTCACAGATGCAATTAAAAAAAAAAAAAGAAAAAAAAAAGAAATACCTCTATGTATACTTCTGCTTAGCCATGATTTGTCAAAGCAATGTGTTATCAAAGCAATGATGTTCTCTGTTTTGGGGGTGCGGTAAAAAATTGAAGAATTATAGAGCAGTACACCTGGCTTAAAACAGTAAGTGATTTTCCTTGTATTCCCTTCAGCTCACGTTGTAATCTGTCCCACCAAGCTTTGATAAACTCTGTTCGAACCAGTTACTTCCATCCCTGATCAGGAGAGGGAAGCAGCTTGCAGAGGTGCCTTTCTGACTCTGCTGTTTCTTATCAGCTCTCACATGCAGCTGCTGAAGACAATTTGACCAATTTTTGGATATTCAGCTTTAGGGGAGACACTATTATTTAAAGTTATTTTAAAGCATGTTTTCTGTGCTCAGAACAGATATTTTTGAATCCTTTCATTCACTTTTTCTATTTTCTTTCATGCTGTTTTAAAGCAGATGTGCTCCTCACGTTCGTAGTAGCTGTTTCACAAAAATAAGTGTTATAAATTTATCTTACCATCTCACAGTACTTGTGCTGGTGGCCAAGGCTTCCCTGGGGTGGTGGACCTTCAGCTTTTAAAATTTCACATGGCTTCTACTTTGGTTACTAGGCTGTCGAAGGAACACTGTTCAAAAGCTACCGAAATCAGAAGCCAGTCATTTAGAGAGTGATTTAGAGAATGCAATTTATGACCATCTGCTTTTATATTTGAATCCATTGAAAGACAACATGTGGTGTACATGCAAAGTTATACAAATGACTTTTCATGGCAAAGGTATCGTGGGCTGAGGAACAATAGAGGGACTTAGAAAAGCACATTATTGTTATTGTTACTTGGATCCCTATGAGTGGCTCAGTGATGCTTTACATTCTTTCAATGATCATCTCAATGTATAGGTGGTAGGAGGTTGATTTTATCTTTGTTGAACCACATTTTTCTTACGTTTGTATGTACCTAAGAGAATTCACTATAAAACAAATACTCTATATAACTGTAAAGAAGGGAAACATTCCGGAACCTAATGTGAATAGATTAAAACAATTTACTTTTAGGTGTTATGGGAGAATTTGAATAATTATTCAATTTCTTTGTTCTTATGCTAATGGAAAAACAAAAAGGTTAAATTGAAATATTTGCCTATATCTGGCTTTACATATAACAGATGCAGATATACAGTGCATTTGCAGAGACTTATTATACTGGGATGTATATCACTGAAAACATACTGTATAATGCATGTGTTAGGGATTGAACAGGCACAGAGATCTCAAAGAGAAACTGCTGCATCAAAGGGAACACAACAAAGTTTTTGTGTTCCGATGCTTTTCAGTATCCTTTCAAGATGGGTATTGCCCTTTGATCATTTCTAAAAGGAGAGTTAAGAGAATTGTATTTCTCAGCAGATGAGTTTCAAGGTGAACTGAAAAGAGGAGGAAGCTGTGAAATGGCACACAGGGCTTGTCACTGTTTTCTCCGAAGCACTCTTCCACAGATGCGTTTTTAATCCTACTTTCAGAGTGGGTAAATATATTATTTCAAGGTATTGTTAACCTTGAGAAACTGAAAGACAGTGAAGCAAAGTATTTACTAAGAACAAGCTAATTACATGACTTATGGCATTTTCCATCACTGCATCAAATCCAGATTGAGTTGCCAGTGACAACATCTAGCCTAAAAGATTTATTCTTTTTGTTCTTTTTTCTTCTCTGCTGAGAGGTGTTAGGTAGCTATTATATGGTTCTGTGGAAAAGTCTCAAAATTGAAAAATGGAACCAGAAAGTACTGCTGGATTTTCACTTCAGTGTTTCTACTCCTTTATTTTCATCATTTCTTCTGAAGGAAGAAAGCACATATCTGTCAGGGTTTGCTGAATGAAAAATAAATTAGTTGCTAACACTCTCTCAGTGGCTTATTCCTTTGTGAGTTGGTATACATATGTTTACATATGTTTAGTTTATGAACATGCATTCTCTTAAGGAATATGCAAAGTATTATGTCTGCCTTTTTTTGTTGTTCCCTTGCTGCTTTTTTTTTTCAGGATCCTTAAAATGAAATGAAGTTTTTTTTTTTACTTTTGTTTCCCACTTTGATATAATCTTTCTTATAAGAGGTTTAATAGGAGCTGAAATTTACTTTTCAAGAAGGCTATCACTAAAAAGGGAAAGCGTTCTGTTAACAGAGAAGCAGGCAAAAAAAATTTTTGTGCATTTTTACAGTTATGTCTTGTTATTTCTGCAAAAAAAAGATTGAAAAAACTCATTCTATAATTCTAGTCTTCTTTTGCATTTTGGATTTGTAGCTGAGGCATCCTCACAGAAAACATTGTGCTTTCTGCTCTTTTTTATGTTATCACTCCTTATGACTCCTTAAGGTAAATAAACCTTAATAAATCTGATAAGAAAAGGACGATAGGCTTCACATAAATAGTCCTTGAGCAGATCACCATCCAGACATGTTCATCTTGAGCAGCAGCTTTGTTCAACACGTTTGTTTCACTGACTTGCAAGATTTGTTTCTTACTGAACTATACTCCCTGCGATTGTACTCTGGTTGTGCAGCAGTGAGATGGGAAGGGTGGAAGCATTAGGAAGCCGTCACTGACATGTTCTAGCATCTTTGAGCTGCCCAACTATTATTCAGTAGGCAAGACTATTGTGCTTAGCTATTGAACTGAACTTCCTGTTCAGCTTGCTGTTGAGCTGAACTGACATTTAAGTTCAAAGAATTTGTTCTGACTGAAGCGTAGGAGAGCAGGTGAACCTAAGTACTTTTGCAAGGAATTTCATTTACATCTGAACTTTTGTCTGTGTGCATTATTAACTCCCAAGGAACATGCATATGTATCATATTTGAACACAGGCAAACATACAAGGTTATTTTCATAATTTCTAGATGGAAAGATGAGACCAAATACGTAGGTTGATATAGATATGCACACAGCACACAAATGTCCCTAAAAATTGGAAACTAAATATTGATTTTTTTATTTCATTTCGTATCCCTAGTGTTCATTTCATATCCCTGTATGTTTTCCAGTATCTCTTTTGGGTGATTAACTGCCATCAAGTGACAGTTGATGATATGTTGGGTTTTGATGATATACATGGTTTTGGTAGCAGGGGGGCTGCAGGGGTGGACTCTGCGAGGCAGGTGCCCTGTGTCAGATCAGAGCCAGCTCCAGCTGGCCCGAAAAGGGACCCACTGCGGGCCAGAGCCGAGACAGTGAGCAACATTGGTTGGGCCTCTGGGAGAGCAGAGTTAAGGAAGGGAAAAAACCTGCTGTGCAACAGCAGCTGGGGGAGAGGGGTGAGAACCAGCCGTGCAGCCCCCAAGGTCAGTGCAGCAGGAGGGCAGGAGGTGCTCCGGGCACACAGCAGCAGTTCCCCTGCAGCCTGTGGAGAGGCCCCTGGTGGAGCAGGCTGTCCCCCTGCAGCCCATGGGTCCCACATGGAGCAGATCTCCACGCTGCAGCCCGTGGAGGAGCCCCCGGTGGAGCAGGGCAGAGAATGACTGTGAAGGAGCAGCGGGCGAAGAAGCCTCAGGGAATGACCTGAGCCCCCATTCCCCTGCGGTGCTTGTGACGAGGAGCTGAAAGAGGGTGGATGGGGGGAAGGTATTTTTAGTTTGTTTTTAGTTTGTCACTGCTCTAACTTGTTACTAATCGTTAATAAATTACATTAATCTCCCTACACTGAGTCTGTTTTGCCCATGATGATAATTGTTGTGTGATGTCCCTGTCCTTATCTCAGCCCTTGAGTCCTTTCCATGGTATTTTCTCCTCCTTTCCCTTTGAAGAGGGGGAGGTGAGAGAGTGATTGTGGTGGAGTTCAGCTGCCCAGCTGGGTGAAACCACCACAGATGCACACAGGGCAAGTGAAGCTTTAGGAATGTATTTCTTTGTGATTGTATGTGTGCTGGTTTTGACAGTCTTTTTCAAAACTGTATTTGCAGGACATTCCTGACAGAGCTGCTTTCATTTGAGCATTCTTGCCTGAAGCACTTCCAAGCATCCTCGGACTCATTCAAAACACTGGCGTCTTTTCTCTTGCTGGAACCTAGCACGAAAATGTGTGTCAAAGGATGCTCCCACCATAATCTCTCCTTTGTGTTCTGTACAGAATAAAAGACTATAAATTGGTTTGGTTCATTAAGCTTAGGTTGCAGTCCTGGTTATCTACCAGACAGAGTGGAAATATAATTAGTACAGACACAAATCATGATTGTTGATTCTGTTGGCAGTAAAATATTACTCATAATGCTCATTTATTATAATTACTATTACTAACCATATTGATTCCCGGCATGCTTAAGGAACAACGACAGTCAATATTGTGTAAGGTGCCATACAAAAAGTCATTGCAGAGGCTCTGAATAGCACTGCAAACATACTGCTGTTAAACAAGCCCACTGTTGTTTACAGCACAAATGACTTTGTGGCTTATTTTTCTTAGAGATGGGATTAGCAGTAGTGTTTATGTGCAATTTTTCTGGAGAAGCTGCTGCTGTTTGTCATTAATACTTCTGTCTCTTCACATATAGTGTGACAAGAGTGTGCTGGCAATTTTGCTAATTTACTCTGATTAGCTGTGGGAATTGCATGAGGTTTATTAGCACATTTTTTTTCTTCCCCATTTCCTTCACTTTCACTCACATGCTTGAATCTTCCAAAAAGTATTTAAAAAACACAAAAATAAATGCATCTCAGCTGATCTTAATCAAACTGGCTTGTGAACGTGTGTCACAATTAAGCAAAACAGTTAACGATTTGACAGACAGATGAAAACCATGCAGAATGTGGGCAGGAGTTGCTCACATGTATGGAACGTATGAAGATATGGATATATCTTGAATTATTTAGATGGGTCCACACTTGGTTTCTATGCAACTCATATGTGCTTAAATATAGATACAACATAAGAATCTCTATCCCCTCTAATATTGCAAAACAAATAGCTGAAATAGTTTATACAAAGCTGTTTAGTTTGATCTGATTTTTGTTTTATATTTTTTTCATGAAAGTCGACTGATTGTGCTTAAAGAACTGATTCAGGGAAAAAAAAAAAGTTAATTACTTTTTTTAAAAAAAGTTACTTTATTGTTAAAGGTGTTTCTTATTTTTTCTACTTGTAGATCCCATGGATTTAGAGACAAATCTGAGAAGACATTGCTTTAATTCCTCTCAGGTTAGTTGGATTTTTTGGATGTTATCTTGAAAAGTTGATCATGTAAATTTTAAAACTCAATATAGACACTGTAAAATAAAGTCATTGTTCAGAGGAGAGCTAGAGAGTGATGTACTCTTGATGAGCTATATGGCACATGCGTATGGAATTTAGTGTTCAGTTTCTTTTGAAAAATGTGGTTCTTAGAATAAATTGCTGTGGAGGCACTGCCTCTTGTTTCAGCAGTAGTGAGGAAATATTGGCATGAAGGAAAAAGACAAAAAACAATCAGAGGGCTGGAGCGCCTCTCCTATGAAGGCAGGCTGAAGGATTTGGGGTTGTTCAGCCCGGAGAAGGGAAGGCTTTGGGGAGACCTTATAGCGGCCTTCCATTACCTAAAAGGGGTTTACAGGAAAGCTGTGAAGGGACTCTTTGTCAGGGATTGCAGTGATAGGACAGGGACTAGTGACTTGAAATAAAAAGAGGTGAGATTTAGATTAGATGTTAGGAGGAAATTCTTCTCTCAGAGGGTGGCGAGGCACTGAAACAAGTTGCCCAAAGAAGCTGTGGATGCCACATCACTGGAGGTGTTCGAAGTCAAGTTGGATGGGACCCTGGCAACCTGGTCTAGTGGGAATTGTCATTATCCAAGGCAGGGGGATTGGAATTAGATGATCTTTAAGGTCCCTTCCAAACCCAAATTGCAAACCTCTTGTTCATTGTTATATGTGTTTTACCAATCTATACTTGAAATGTTTTAATAGTGTGTGGTGTAGCACCAAGGGAGAAAATGTATTTCATAGCATTGCAGATCCTAACTGTGACAAGAGAGCAAAAGCTCACAAATGTGTTGTTAAGGTGTGCAGTAGTGACAGCAAAATATTCAGTGACATCTGTTGTAAAGAATTGTTTTTTCTAACCTTTGAAATTAAAGTATAGTCACGACTGTAAGAAACTGAACCAAAAGAGCACTTGCTGGCTAAGACCAGGATATTCACAGTTTTCATATATTTTGTTTTTTATCTTCTGAGTTATTTTCTCTTCGCTGTCATCTATCTATCATTTTTCCCCTAGGGATATTGTATTATGAAAATATTTGTAATTATTCTTATCTTTATTTTTTTCTTGCAATTTATTTCCCTGATAATTGTGCATGTGAAGTACAGATTGCTTCTTGACAATGTTTTCTTCTGAAAGCATTCTCCATTATTTGTGAATATTTTAGTTATTCTACAATGACGTGCTGCCAAACTGAACCTCTTCTTCAAGTTAGAATATTGTATCAGTACTTTTTTTTCCTGGTTTGATTCAAAATCTCTAAACTAATTTTTGTTTCCAGATTAACGAGGAGGCTTGACTGTCAGCCCTGAAGCGTCTTCTGGGACGTACTCTAGGCTCATCACTTTGTTTTTGTTTTATAGCAAGATGACAGTGATGAAGTCAATAAGTCAATTATGTCTGTGACCTACAGTTCCTATGAATTCGAGGAGGATGATGTCTTAGTACAGAACTGACAATAAATCTTACATTGTCTTCAACACATTACAGACCGTTTCATGGAGGTCAAGCATTTTTTTATTTTATTCAAAAGCACAAATTGTGTCAAATGAAAGATTTGTGTCCAACAAAACATTTTGTGAATTCATGTCACCAGTGAAATATTGTTTTGAGACTAAATGTCAGCTTAGTGATCTTGATTTTTTTAATATGTTTCTAAAGGGCCAAACCATCCATACTAGTTCTTTTTTTTCTTTTTTTTTTTTTTCCTTCAGAACACTGCCAAACCCCAGAACCATGTTATTTGTCTAGTTTTGGTTTTGAATGATGAGGCTTCTTTTTTATTATCTCCTTTTCATCGGGTTTATCTTTAGTCTCTTTTTTTGTCCATTTTACAACAGTGTTTTATCTGGAAACCCACATAGTAGGTCTGAACTAAGTAATTTCTGCACACTGTGTAGGCACATTCTTACCCAAAATGCCTTTAATTCAGCTGATAATCTTGTGTATGAAAGACTGTTTTTAAGGTTTCCTTTTATTTATTTATTTATTTATTTAAGTTACTGCAAGATATATTTAAGAGTTAAATTTACGATTGTCCAGGTAGCTAAAGGAAACATTAGACCTTTTTGTCTAATGGTCGGATGAAATCCTTCATGAAAAAGCTGATGTTTGATGAGATACTATGCTTATGGAGAGAAAATATATGTTAAAAATTTTCTATAGTTTGGAAGAGCTAAAGGGTTGTTGTGTTTCATTATTGTGTTTTTCTTGGATACGTGACAAAGATAAATTTCTAAGAATACGTACTTCCAGCTACTTTTTCTCTTCTTTCCTTTCAAATTTACTAGCAATTAGTGTTCCATGCATTATTCAAGAGTGAAGACTTATTTTTTTTTTTTTTTACCTTTGTCACAGAAGCATCTCTTAGCCTGTATAGGCTATAGAACATTTTCTGGACTTTTTTTTTCTAGAATCACTACTGTGAGCCACCTTTAAAGAGAATTATGTAGTAAAATGTGACTCCTGAATTTTGTGTGACTTCTGTCTGAACCCATGAACATCATTTATGCTTCCTTTCTGTTTCAGTCAGAAATTCTGTCTAGGAAAACTTCAGCTTTTTACCTAGGATTTCCTGAGCTCTTGAACAAGCTACGACTGAGCTGCTGGACAAATGGCTATTTGATATGTGCAGAGCACTTTTTGATGCAGGCAAGGAGTTAGACTGATGCATTTCTAATCTACTCTGTCTATATTAGGCAGCTGATGTGTGCAAGTGTGGTAAATCAGACAAATAACATTGAATTTATTGTGTAGGAGCAGTGAGTCATCAGACTCACTCTGCAAAGCTATGAATTAAAGAGCAAATAACTATGGTTATTTTCATGGATGCAGGCAAAGAAAATCTGAGGGAAAATAATGTGTGAATATTGATGATTTTATTATATTTTTCTTTTATTATACAGAGGTGCACAAGATTGTATGTACGTGTGCTGAGTATTTTTTTCAGGAAGAGTAGGTAGAACTTCAATTTGAAAAGATGCAGAAAGATTACCAGCAAACCATATGGTTTGCACGGAATTCACAATCAAAACCACCATGTAGTTCTTCAACTGCTGCCACTGGATACCTACTTGAGGTGATATGGAGCAACTTGTTCGTTTTTCTAAGCTATCAAAGGATTGCCATTTCCTTAAATTTATTTTCAGGTATGCATCTCATTCAACTGCGCTAGTGCTCCCTGCACAATGCAGCAGTGTTACTCAGTAACTGCTCAGACCAAGGTGTAAAGTAAATCTGGTTCTTCCAGTGCCTGGCTTTTGACTGATGAGTACCCTGTAATGGGAACCACTGCATAAGGGGACAGTCCTTCTTAAAGCACTCCTGCAATAACTTCTTAAGCTTGCAGTCCTCAGACATCACGTAAAATGTTTTAGTGAAAACAAGAAAAGAGGATAGATCCACATAAACAATGCACTTCAGTATAGAACTAAATGATAAAAGGGAAATTATTTTGTACCTATGGAAGTATATCACCCTAGAAACAAGAAAGGGGCTGTGAAGACTGACTGTCTGAATCAAAGGCATTTCTTGGAGCTTTGTGCCTAAGTGTAGCAAGTAGTTGGTCTCTTACACAAAGCTTAAAGCACTGGCTGAGTTTGGCTTATTAAATAGCGTTCAACATTTTGTTTACTCAAGATATTCCCTGAGAACATTCAAAATCAAATCTATTCTTATTGTATATAATGGCTGTGTTTTTGGCACAAGTGGGTGTAAATTTTAGAACTGGGTTTCCACAATGAAAGCTTTAGAGTAACAGTAACTGCAGATAGCCAGCTATATTTGCTTAAATGAACTTCTGCTCTCAGTAGGGTATTTATAACAACTGAAAGGGCTGCGGATGCAGATTAGGCAGATATTTGTTTACATTTTAAGGAGATAATCATGCAATATCCTCCAAGTTTATGTACACTCTATAATAATAATTATAATACTGGCACAAAAACACAAATTAAACTCCAACATATGTATCCCATGGAAAATAATTCTCTTCTATGTTTGCAAACTACTTAGAAGAATAATAATCTCCCAAGGTATCACTGCTTGCATTGTTTTCACTAGTTTCTTTTGCCTTGTTAGGACTACCATTGTTGTACTCTCATGCTGTAGATCAGATGTGGTATTTTCTCCAGTTTATGCAAGCTGAGGATCTGGACAAGTAACTCAGGGTCATCTGAACTATGTGCCTCAAATGGAACAACTGGCACAGGAAGAAGCAGCGTCATCCTAGTATATATACTTTACTACTACTAGCAACAAATTAGACACATCAATAGAACTGAAGTGCAGTTGCAGTACACACATTTTTGGTTCTGCCATTTGCAGTTGTAAGGTAACACTATAGTGCAACACCAGCAGAAATTTTGGAGCTCTGAATGCGTTCATCCTACTTCATACGGGAAAAATATTCTATAAAGCTATAAAATATTGTTTGTTTTTGGACACTTCAGCCTCCATATGTGAAAACTCAGATGTATAGAAATTGTTGTGGACTAGAAACCTTGCCACATCAGAGTTAAACTTGAGACAAGGAAAGAGAAGGGCTTTCTGATATCTTTCTGCCCTTCTGAGCTTGTCACTGTTAATGTAACCATGCTTGGGACTGTTCTGCTCTGTATTAACCTTCTGTAGTGCTGGGACAGCTATTCCACAGCTAGCCTTGTAGAATCAAGTGCCATTAGTTCAGTGGTGATCTCATTTATCTTCTTTGTTTTCATTAGTCTGTGACAGAAATCTGATGATCCAGCAGAGTTCAATTAGGTAAGGCCATAATTTATCAGTGTCCTAAGTGCTAATATACAGCATTCTTGATTTCTTGTGGCTGTGTTCATCAAGACTGTATATCAGTCTACAATCTAATGATAAGAAAAATGTATTTATATCTTAAACTTTGTGTCTTGAAATATGTACAGGTTCACCTACTCTCATCCTAGCTCACTTTCAAAAAGCTTGGAATGGTAAGGTGCAATCTGTGCAAACTGTTTCCAGTGGTATCTGATTAATCAGGGCAGAATTTATGTGAGAACAGGCCTTGAAGGCACAGGACATGCAAACCTCTTATGTGGCAGAGAATAAAAACCCGTTCTCAGTGAATGTCTTACAAGTCAGCAAGGTACAGATGGTGAAAGTGTTGCTAGGTGTTAGACTTCAGTTGTTCCTACAATGAGTTGCACCTCCAAGCTTAGGAAATATTAAAACACACACTAATAATACATGTCATTTTGAAATGATTTGCTGCCAAGAAAAGAATGGGCACAGTGCACATATTACCATACTTTGTCGAGTCATGTTTTCAAAAGATATGATTAAATAGCAAAATCATTTTTTCATTATAATGTAACAGGACTTCACTAGTAAGTGGATTGTTTGATTGACTGTCACCAAGACAGAAGAACTGCAGATTAGAAAGTTTCATCAAAAACAAAGATCTCAAAATGTATCATACGTATAGCCTACCAGAGATGAGTTGATGGTAAAAACGAAATCCGTTGTTCCCTGTATCACCCTGTATAAGAACTGCTCTGGGAGAATTATTCAAGTATACACAAAAGAATTGCTCCTTAAGAACCAAAACCATGAAAAGAATATTTATGTACAGATGATTCTGCTGTTGGGCAAAATCATGAACAGTAGACTGTGTATGAAGTGAAGTGTGCTGGAGAAGTTATGGAAATCCCAGGAACTTCAGACATGTTTCCCAACAGTGTTGCAGTGCTAAAGATGTTTTATTTTATTATTTGCAGGCATATGAAATCAACATACATGTAAAGGCTTAGAGAATTATCTGCATCCAGTCACTCCCTCATCTTTTTGCTCAGATGGGAGATATTGGGTTCCATCCTTTTTCTTTTGACCTGCCTGAACCATGGTCCCAGCAGTTTCCTAATAAAGCTGTATCAGATTAACTGCATTCCTTTCTACCAGGTTAAGACTTGGAAAAATTGTGACCAGTGAGAAAATGCAGAACTTATTACAAAAAGTATAATCGTGGAAAGAGCATATCACAAGATCATGTCTTTAAAACTTTAAATATTTTTTTTTTCTGTAAGCTACCTTTTATAAGACATCAGTCTAGGTTTTGTTGCAGTTACCTGTTCTTTTCAACCTTCAGTTAATACAAATAGATGAGCATCAGAGTAGTTGTAGGTTAGTATTATTCATATTTGAGGAAAACAGGGTCAGAAACAACCCATGCATGTAAACTGTTTAAATTATCAGATGTTACATCAATGTCTATTTTTTAAAGGAATTTGTATTGCTTGTATCACAAGGTTTTGTTTTCAACTGTAGCGTATAAAATGATAAAATTAGAAAGCTGTTAAAATCTAATCAAACTGTTTCTCCCTTGACATTGTACGTGCACAGGTTCCCTAAGTTCTGTTCTGTCTGGAAATACATGATTCTCCTCTTTCTTTTACGTTAAATTAATTTCTGATTCTGGATAGCCTGAATAATTTGGATCCTTGTTCTCAAGGCTGGATCAGGTTGACTTTACAAGGGAAAAAGTGGGGTGAAACACAGCTGGCTGTGTACAGTTAGTGAGTTAACAGGATCATGAGGTTCTTGCCATGCAACTCAGAATTGCAGCTTGCTGCCAGCTAAGGTTTCAGGTAGCAAATACAGCTCTCTGACAGCCACTTCTGCAGTCTCTCTCTGCTATATTGATAGGCTGACAGAAACACTTTGTGTGTTTGTCTTTTTCTGCAGGGTTTCTCTTAAGTCTGTTGCTCATTTACAGAAGTTTCCTATAACTCATACAGGAATTTCAAATTGACCACACCGATCCTTGTCTGAGGATTCTGAGGACAGAAATATACTGAGAAGAGACAGTCGATCACAGTCTTTAAGGGCACAAATAGTCTGAAATGTAGATGCCTGCACATGAGCCAGTTGTCCACGTTTCCATTACCATCAGAGGAGAAAATCAGGGAAGTGTAGGACTTAACTCCTCTCTTCCTGCAGGGCTAAAACTGTGCTGATAAATCATTTTCTATAAAGGCCAGTGTCTCTGATGACCATAAAAGGAGGTTTGGATGAACAGTTTAGAAGTAGACGTGCAAATCCTCTTGTTGTTTAAAATAGATCTTTAAGTCTTCTGAGTTGGACATAGAGGAACAAACACAGCTGATCAAACAAATAATTTGAAGCTCAACAAACTAGCACTTTTGATGGAGTTTGTTTCAAGAGAAAATTTCTGACTAGCTCTAAACAAAGCTGTTAACATCTACTGCAGGAGGAATCCTTCCAAAGAAGAGCTATTTTGGCAGTTCAATTCAAACTGGGATGGATAGCCTATTTTCTCCAAAGGGGTTGCTGCTCTGCATCTTTTTAAATACCATTTGCTGCACATAAAGGTGCAAGACACAATTAGTGTCTCAGCCCTCAGTGTGTAACGTGATTATTTCTGCTACATTAATATTTCAGCTAATTCATCAGAACATTCACCCGTGCTAACCTCAGAGGCTGGATTCCTCCACTGAGGTCTAATTGGTTTTGCACTTGGTGAAAGCAGTAAGAGAGGAGGATATTTTATGTTTCTAATGTCAAAGTGAATTAGAGATCAGGGCAGAATACTTTGCAAATGTTGCTGAATGACACAGAATAGGTTTTGTGCCAGGCAAATCTCTTCTAATTCCATCCTGTAACCCCTCAAGCCTTGCAAAACCTTCGTATTTTTTGTCATATCAGAAGCGTTTACCTTTTGAACTATACGTAGCATAAGCTAAACTGAAATATTTTAATAAAAATTACTTGACCTGCTTTCTTGAAGAAAAGTAAGCATGAGGAAGGGGATGGGATTTGGTTTTTCCCAAACTTAAAACATGTAGGACAGGGCACGTCAAAGCCTGTGGTTTAGGTTAGGCCCTCCTAGGTTGTGCATTGTGGAGTAGCCTGACAGTTACATGGGAGTTTGAGCTGGCTTCATCTGGTGAGTGTGGCAGAAACTTTATATACACAACAAAAATCTCTGTTGTTGCAACCTACTGTGAATAGATGGTACACTGAAGGATGAAATTGGTTGGTCTACTGTAGGCTTGGGCATGCTGATCACTTGCCTGGAATGGTTACTCTTTACCTTGTGTCATGCTTCTCTCGTTGTTATGAATCCACATTCCCTTATTCCACTAACATATATATTCATTGAAAAAAAAAAAAGAGGAAAAAAAAGTTAAAGGAAGGTCTTTTATATGTTGCTTGTGTGTAAAAATATAGGTTTTTAGATGCATCATTTTGTAGGGTTGCTTTGGAAGCAGAATGTATAAGGTGAACAAACACAGTTTCTGCTTGCTTCACGCACTGGTTGCCTTAGTAACTGCAGCGTAGCGCAATGTGCTGATGTGCTGGTACCCTTAAAAGGGAGTCTGAAGGAATCAGCTGGGTAGTGATTATCACTGGTTGGATCAGTTAGACCAGAAGATTGTGTAGCACTGAAAATAGGACTTTCAATTACTTCAAAATTCATGTTGCAAACGGAACAGCATTTTAAATGTGTCCATTTTAGGTGTACGTCATTGTATTTGCAGGATTCTTTGTCTGTCTGATGAGGAAAGATGCCACTTCTCTCTCTTTTAACAGAAGACAAACTTGATAGCTTTACTTTATTTCCTCATTACCAGCCTCTAGCTGCTGTCATGAACTAAGGGTGTTAATATGTTAAAAAAAATACTAATCTCCAACAGTCAAAAAGGTTCACTCATAAAACACAGTTGTTAAGTTTGAAAGCAGAGACAAAAAGGGCCATGCCAAAGTGTTCTTACAATAAAAAGAGGAACAAAGAAAAAAATTGATACTCGGAACTTTGATATTTTTGTAGAATATAAGTTCTTCTCCAGATGAAAGCTGCAGGACTTTGAATCAGGGAAAAAAATATCTGTCCCAGAAAGAAACATGTAAAACTTTTATAAATAATCAGCTTGCTGGCTTATACAGTGTAACTTAATTATTATAATTTGATAATGGTATAATTTGATTTACTATAAATTTATTCCAAAGTAAATGAAAGGAAAGCGAGTGTCAAGATTGCTATTATTTCTTTAAGGGAAGAGGTCTCTTAATAGCAGCAAAATTTGCAAAGTGCTAAATAGCTTCTAAAATTTGAAGAAAATTGGCCACTAAATTCAAAATTGTTATTGGAAACAGAACTTGCATAGTACAAACATTCTTCTTGTAACCACGCTTATAATTTTCCTCAAATTTAAAACAAAACAAAAACAACATCACATTTATCTTAATGGGAATCACACATACGTCAGGATTGCAGGGTTGCAATCCTTTTATTGGATCTGAGCACTTTGAATGAAAGCTCCCCAAGCTTTGCATCTTAACAGTGCCAGTGCTTCATCAGGTACTTTGCGGTCAGGCTCCGCATTTAAACACAGCATGGTCCCAAACTCAGTAGCAGTAATGGATGCCCTCCACTCAGCAGTGGCTGAAAGCTGTGTTTTGCTGCAAAGGAGATTTGAGATCCGAGGAGTTTCAGACATGATCACCGCTTTGGGAGGGGTAAGGGATCATTTTTTTTTCCTCAAAAACATTTCTTGCAGTGTTTTATGTGAGTGTATGCTGTCTCCATTCCTCTGTCTTTCTCCTGCTGACCTAAATGCACTGATTACAGCTTGTTTTCACTGCTGGGATGGCAATATGCATGTTTGCGTCACACCTTTGTATGGTGTACAAGAATTTGAATGGGGTTGAGGGACTGGAGCAAACGGTGATGCACAGAGTTAGAAAAAGATGAGGGCAGGCACAATTTCTGAGGGGCTGTCTTGACTCCTGGAAGAAATGGTTGTTGGAGGAGGAAAGGTTAACAGAACACAATTAGCAGGAAGTGCATGCTGATAAACTCTACAGTTTGCTGGTAAACTCTACCAGAGAGGCTGAAAACTTCTGACACCTTTTTTATGTACCTGTTGGTGCCTGAAGCTTAAGGGACTCTCCTGTAAGTCTCCCTAGCACTACATGAAATGTAACTTTCTGTGAAAGAATCACTTTTCTTCACAGAATCACGGAACGGTTGGCAGGGACCTCTGGGTCCATCTGGTCCAACCCCTGCTCAACCAGGGGGCCACCCAGAGAAGGCTGCCTAGGACCATGTCCAGGCGGCTTTTGAACATCTCCAAGGAGGAGACTCCACCACCTCTCTGGGCAGCCTGTGCCAGTGCTCCGTCACCCACACAGTACAGATGTGCTGCCTGGTGTTCAGAGGGAACCTCTTCCATTCCAGTTTGTGCCCAGTGCCTCTTGTTCTGGTGTTGGGCATCACTGAAAAGAGCCTGGCTTCATCTTCTTTGTACTCTCCCTTCAGGTATTTATCACCTCCTTTGTACTCTCCCTTCAGGTGTTTATAGATACTGATAATATCTCTTCTGAGCCTCCCCTTCCCAGGCTGTACTGTCCCAGTTCTCTCAGCCTCTCCTCACAGAAGGTGTGTTCCAGTCCTTTGCTCGTCTTGATGGCCCTGCGTTGGACTCCTTCCAGTATGCCTGTGACTCTCTGTTAGAGGGGGGCCCAGAACTGGACACAGTACTCCAGGTGTGGCCTCACTAATGCTGAGTAGAGGGGAAGGATCACCTCTCCTAACCTGCATGCTGGTGATACTTTGCTTAATTCAGCCAAGAATACTGTTAGTCTTCTTAAGGCTAACTGTGCCCACTTACCCACTGGCGAAGGCACATTGCTGACTCATGTTCAGCTTGGTGTCCACCAGGATTCCTAGGTCCTTTTCTGCAGAGCTGCTTTCCAGCCAGGTGGGCCACAGCCTGTGCTGGTGCCTGGGATTGTTCCTCCCCAGGTGCAGGACTTTGCAATTCCGCTTGTTGAACTTCATGAGATCCTTGTCAATTCACTTCTCCAGCCTGTTGAGGCCCCCTCTGTATGGCAGCATGAACCTCTAGTCAGTCCCTCCTTCCCAGAGATCAAGATGAGTCTGACTAGCCTGTAGTTCCCTGGATCCTTCGTCTGCCCTTCTTGAAGATACGAATGGCATTTGTTTTCCTTCCGTATTTGCACACTTCTCCCAGTTGCCATGATTGACCAAAGATTATAGAGTGGCCTCATGGGTTTCATCTTATAGTAGGCCCAGGTGGGAAATAGGGTTTGGAGAGTTTAGTCAAAGTCCCCACATGTTCTTTGAGAACATCCAAGGATTTTCTTAGTGTCTCTGAAGCTTTGCAGCAGTGACTACCAGTGAAGACCTGTCACAGAGTCAGGAGTCTGAGATGAGTGCTCACAGAAATGCAGTAGGCTTGGTAACGTTCTCCAATGGTGACTTAATTTAAAGACAGACACAGAGAAAGCATGTGAAACTGTGTTGTTCTGTTTCTCTTGTCTGTGGCCTGGGGAAGCTGGAAGTAGGGTGAGAAAATCTTACATTTTCCTGTGGTTTTTTTTTTTTTCTTCCCCCCAGGTCTGCTTGTGCAGCTCAAACCAGCAGAATACAATGACATGACTTCCCCAGTAGTGCAAATCTCTCATACACCATTACTGCTTTGATAACTTTGAGAGGCAGAGAAATGTGCAAGGATTTCTGGCTTTTATAGAGGTCAGCAGGTCTCATTGCTTTTTAATGGTGTTGGTTTTGAAATGGCTTTTACTGACTAGCTGCTTGCTCAACTGATGAGCTAAGCGGAATGAAGCAAGGCGTTATGGGTAAGATATGCAGAATTTAGATGACTTAAGTTATGAATGTGAATCATCACAGGACTTTCATGCAGATTAGGCATCTTAATTGGCTGGGATGTCCTGGATATGTTCAGGATAGAAAGCTTAGACACAAAATACGTGCTAGGTAAGATGAGTGACTTAGGTAAGATGAATCACTTCATAAGGTTTCACTGTCTCACTTGATTAGCAGTATCCATCACTGTAATACAAGAGTGATGAATGCTAACAAATCCTAGAATAGAAAATAAAGAAAATACCGTTAACGTATTTAGAATAACAGATACAGTTTCAAATGATGCTTGGTCCCATAAATGTTACAGACCTCACAGGAAAAAGGAATGCACGTAGTTAATGAATTGAGGAACACTGGAAATTAAGTGTATTGTGGCAATTTTAATGACAGCCACTTTAAGGATTAAGATTTTACTTAGTTTTTAGTCTGTTTCCCTTGTTTTAAAGTTTCCCCAGTGTTTAAAAAATAATTTAATAATATTGGTCTGCTTTGGCACTGCCAATTCACTTCTTTTAATTTGCAGTTAACATGACATGAGCTCCCAGAGAGCTTTTTTGAGAAATAGCTGAAGCGTGTATCAAAAAGAGAAATAAAACCTTCAAAGAACTTGCATGAATTAAAATGCCAATAACCAAAACTTAACTGAACAGCAGTCAGCTTTTTAAAATGAAATTAGTTGAAAGATCCTTTATTTCCTTGCTGGGTGTGTGCCTGGAGAAAAGCTGATTGGGGGATGACTTACTACAGTTTGTTGTACTCATTTATTATAGAAAAGCTCTTATGGAGATCAAGGTGAAAGTGAGCCTCCCTGTTGTGTGCTATCTCATTTTGGATCATTACAGAAACACATAGTTATCCTTAATGGTTTCAGAGGAGATTATCTGGTTTTGTTGCTGTTGCTCTTGTGTGACTAGCAATAGTTTTTTTCTTGTTGTTTTCAATTTCTGGTCTCTGACTCTTGATTACATCAGTGGCTATCAGAATTTCCCTGATTTCAGGACCTTTTGACAGATGGTAATTGCATCATAAGTGCTCAAGAGCCTGGTCTTCCTCAATTATCCACATCGTGAAAATCCACTCTTGTTTCTGTCTCTATGTCACTTGGGATTATTGAGCCCAACTCAGCACCCAAAGCTCAGTCACCTTTGATAAAAAAAAAAACAAATGTGCTTGAATAAAGACGGTCCCATCTGCCATGCAAAGAGGAATTCCATTCATTAATAATTTATTCCTATTTCTGTGTTGATATACGTATACTATATATAAAATATACAAGACTCTGCTAGTGATAATAAATCAGTAAGTCAATAGCTTTTGTACCCAAACCAAAAATGTATGTTTAAATGGCACTGGTGTAGCTGAGCAGTTATTTGCATTTAAAAGGGTAAAAGGAGAAAAATATACAGAAAAGCATTTAGCTGTTCCAGAATAAGGTCACATATATCTTCATTTGTATACATTTCAGAAAAAAAAGTTTTCTGTTAAACTAGTACTCATCAAAAGTCATCAAGTAAGTATTACAAAGAATGTGTCAGAAGCAGGTTTTACCCATTGACAAATTCTATCTGAAATGTCTTTACAAAATACATTTAACGCAAGTGAAGCAGTGTCACTCAGCTTTTCAGATCAGAAAATGTAGCCAACTTTTCACCATGCAGAAATTAACATTCTGACTTAGTGCGTAGCCAAGCACACACCTTGTTGAGTGATAGTAAATTATCCCTTCTGAATATGGTACAACTTTCACAGTTATATGTGTCTAAGCCAAAGAAAATGCCTTGGAAGATACTTTGTAGTGTAGCTATATTGCTTCTTTTTTTACTTAATGTTTATACTGCAAATAAGACTTAGGCTAGATGTACACAGATATATATATATACATACACACATTAGTTTCATTTTAAACGTGTAAATTCAGAGATTCCTGAACTAGTGCATTCATATTTATGCAGAACTAAAACTTTTTTACAAATTATTTACAAAATCAAAGTATTTTGAAATGTGACCTAACACATTCTGTTCAATTATGTAATAATTCAATTTGCAAGAACTATTAATATCAGTGTTGATTCTCTGCTTGCAAACCTTCTATCTCACATCCTTAGCTCTTACAGGAACATTATGCAGATGCCTTCTGCTACACAGTTGTATTAACGTAAGTGTGATGACAAAAATTAATCAAGTGAAAACATTTGTCCTACAGTATTTTTAGAATACTTGAAAGTTGGTTTAAAATGTCATAATGCGTGGCATATGAAAAATGAAACATTTTGTGTATGACCTTGTATTCAGAGTATTATTGTTTATCTTCTACAAGTTTAATTTGAGATTAAATGCTGTTTTGATTCATGAGAATTATTTGAGCCAGGCCACTTGAGAAGACAGCTTGATATGTATTTGCAAGATATTTCATAACTCTAACAAACGTTATATGCTCTGGAAAAGGATCATTATTTCACATTTTTTAGATTAATGCAGTGAAATGTCTCAAGTTAAATTTTCAAAGGAACATGCAAAAAAGCCACAGCTAATTTATAAGCTATATAAATATGAATATCTTCAAATTGCAAATGTAGAAAACCTTTTAAGATCTCTGATTCTTCAGTTACAAATCCTAGCCATGTTCTAGATTTGCCCTCCCAAGTGCTAGTGAAAGCAGAGCTGAAGGAAAATGTTATTCTTGAACAGAGATCAACACCTCAAAACTAATACTGACAATATCAGTAGTCTGTCTTGGGAAGGGAAGGATCAAAAGGAAGGACTAGTCAAAATTGGTCTCATATGCTGTATGGCTTCTGAATCATTTCCGAAGTTTGATCCAACAATGGAAATTTTTGAAACAATCAAACAAAATCACCAGAACTAGCTTACCCTGGGTGTCTTCAAGCTATCTCTGAAGGGTGTTTGTTTGTTTGTTTTTCTTTATTTTTTCTTGGTTGGGATATTTCTGTTTACACAGGTTTCAGAGAACAGCTTTAAGTCATAATTTGATTTTATGAGGTACAGGCAAATGGTACAATATATCTGTTTCTGAAAAGAAATCTCTGTCAGTGTATTTCAGGGAAAAGTCAAGGAAAGGTTGCTGTAGATGTAATACACATGGACAGATATTTTAATGCTGCTGAATGCTTTGTAACACTCATCTGTGTTGGGTTCACATGGGTGCTGAAATGACTCTAGCCAGCTCTAACTATGCATTTGCAACAGTTGAGCTCGTGGCATTTTCATTTTGGGTATTGACAGGGGGAAAATAAATGTGGGGAGAGATAGGGGCATTATAACAAATGTATAGAAAGCTACTGAGAAGAGGAAAGGGAGAATTAGTTCTCTGTAGGCTTAATATATGGTGCTAAATGAATAGCCAAAATAAGTATGACCAACAAAACCAAAAAAGGTAAGATTTCCCAGCAAATATGTTCAATCCTTGTCATTTGTGATTTATAAAATAGGTTAAATAAACATTTTGCCTATGCTTTTCAGGGGTTGCTATGAATAGATCCTGCCCTATGGTGGGCAGTTAGTTGATCTCCTTTCCAGATTCATGATTTTGTGATTGATAATGTACAGTAACAACATCCTTACATTTGAAACTTCACAAGATTCAGTTAAAGTGAATAAATAAATAGATATAAAAATATCTATAAAGAGGAATCTAAGCAAAAGCTTTTATACACTATATCCTGGATAGGAAATTGGAAGTACTCAGTAAAACATCCAAGCACTTAGTTAAGTAAAGTACAGAAGTATTTTAGAGATAGTAAAAGATATTAATAAATTCTTTCAATCGTAATTCTTATAACTCATCAGTGAAGAGGTGCAGATAAGGCTATTGAGATAGTCGTGGCAAAAGATAATAATTTATCTTATAAAATGAGATTGGATAAACTTGAACTGTTTTCCTTCACGAATGAAAGGTAAGAGGGAATGTGATGAGTATAAATAGGAGAGGGAACAGAGAACTGCGTTGGAGGGTTAGAGGTGTTTTGGAGTTTGAATAATGTTAGATCACTTATGTAGAATTTTTTTGTGTGGTTAACTTATTTGCTGTGAGCATGAGAGTTTATTGCAAACATATGAAGGGGAATGGGAAATATTAGTCTTTTATAACTGTCATTTTTAAAGTTCCTTAAGTTGTCAAAAGCTTTGAAGATTCATTTGTAGAAGGCATTTAATGCTATACCAAGGAGAAATCTTTAATATAAAAGGTAGATGTTAGTAAAAAAATAAAAATAAAAATAAAAAAATAAAATAAAATTCTTTGGTGTAATAATGTCTGAAAATTAAATCAAAGGTTTGGGAAATTTTATATTTGTCTGGAAATAGATGAATTAGAAATCAGGTAATACATTTTAAATGTGATCTGCTTTAGAACTGTTCTTTACATTTTTAATAATACAGCTCTCAGTTTATTTTGTCAAGTGCTATTGTATGATGTTGCCTGAGGAATGCATATCTGGCATTTTTGGTTTAACAAATCCCAATAGACTATTGCAATAAGCCCTAAGTTTTTTTATTTGATACACAAATGACTATTAGCTAGTGGTCATTGTCACACCCTACAGGAGTTTTTAAAACCTCTAAACCTCAGGGGAGCTTTTGTGAGTGTCTGGTGGAGCTTGACCTTTAAACTGACCATCCAGAACTTGTTACTTGATGTTGTTATGTTGCAGTCATTTATTTATTTTTGTGGCAGAAACCTTTTAGTTGCTCAAGAAGGCAACATAGTACAATACTGTTTTAATATTAATACATATTTCAGGTGTGTAATGTGGAGTTCCCAGCGTGTGCCCACAGATGCACAGACAAGCTGACTGAAGGAGAAGGTCCACTCGGAAACTGAAGGGGTTAAACAGTAAGGTTTATGCAGCTGTGCCTAAAGGTGAGTCAGGTGGGAGCTGATAGCAGTAAAGGAGAATAAATGGGCTTGACTGATAAATTGCTTCCTGATAATAATTGTAATTGGGTAACCTTCCAGCTTATGGGGATCCCCAGAAAGCCTGTTTTACCAGCAACTCTTTTAAAGGAACCCTATAAGGAAAATATGTATGCCTTATCTCCACATCCACATATTTCACTTTCTGTCAAATAAGATGACGTTTATGAATATCATGATCTATATGTGTGTCTCATTGGAAAGTTTTATCTTAATCCGTGCTCTTCTGCAGATCTCAACCATAGAGATTACAAGTGGAATCAGTGTAGGCACCATTTAAGGTAATTTCTCCAAATCAATTTCATTTCTGCATCTCTCTAAGTGGCTCTTGGGTATGAGCCCTACACATAACAGATGTTGTTCTGATAGTCTAACGTAAAATCTATGAGTAGCTAAAAAGGACGGGTTTGCTTCCCAAACTAAATTGGATGCCAAAAATTATGTGACGCTAATGTGAACTGTGCTCTAACGTTGGAAATTACTTAAAGCATTTCTTTTGCAACACGGTTTTGAATTGTTGGTGAAAAATATACTCTGTAAACATACGGTTTTCAATCAAGAATTGATGCTGAATGATGTTTAATGACAGTTTATTGGCTTATTCTGCTGATTGCCTGACTCTTGAGATATCTGTAATTAGTTATCACATTGCTGAATTGACAAAGTTTTTTTTCCACTTATCCCCACTCTGAATATTTTGTTTTCAGAAAAGAGTAGAGCTTGTTGCAAATTCTTCCCTACAGTTCAATGAGGTTCAATTCAAAAGGACTTTTTATTTTTTGAAACAGAACAGAAGAAATTGAAGTTTTAGGTCTTTGTATATGACATTGAAATATTGCTCTAAAAAATCCATATTTTTAAAAGTGCTGAAGAATTGGAGCAGATGAAGAGAATCATTGATATATTCCTAAGATTAGAAAGTGCCTTGCTGTGAGAAGCTCTGCTCAATCAGTTTACTTTATCTAAAATAAAATTGAGATGTCACTTGGTTACAACATATGAGTTTATAGTGGTTGATAAAAAGCACTTAAATCCAGCAGAGAAAGATATAATTAATATCTAGTGACTGAACCACAGTAATTCACATTAGGAATTTGGGACAGCTTTTTAACAACGATGATAATTAAGTACCAGAATAAATTACTATCAGAGTGCTTAAATTCACCACCTTTAAAGTCCTTTTGTGTTGCAAGGTAGGACACTCAGCACTCCTTCAGGCCGAAATCCTGCAGGTAGAGGTAGTGGTGGGTTTACTGTCTCCCTTCTTGCATTAAATGTTTTACCAAAGCCAAATTAAATTGTTTTCTCAAAATTTACACTTAATTAAACAGCAATTACTGCAGTTGAACATAGGGATACATGATGGAGATATAACAGCCTGTGATATGGAGTGTGACAAGCTAAACCAATGTGTGTTTTGTTTTGTTTTTGTCTTTGGATTTGCAAATCCACAAACTTCAGGCAGAGTATTGAAATCTGGTATGGCAATGTAAGTGTACTGACGGTGAACTTGTTTTTTTCATCCTTTTAAGGCTGTCTACTTTAAACAGTTTTAGAATTGCTGTTGTTCTTAACGTGTTTCTGGGTTTGAGGTTTGAACTTTTCCCCCTCATTTTGCATTTTGGGCTGTTTTTTTGGTGCGTGATAAAGAACTCTTAATATGTTTTTCTGTAGCTGTGGTTTTCTAATATTGCTAAGCCTGTGTATATTGACAGTGTTACAAAGTAAACCTACCTACTATTACAGGTACAAGATTTCATGCATTACTCAGTTTTCATACTTAAAATAATAGATAACTAATAGGTCTTGAAGCTTGTAAATATGTAAAACTCTGAAATATTTGAGAATATTTCAAAATTAATGAATAAGGAACAGGTTTTCTGGATATAGTTATACTACTGTATTGTTCTGCTTCCATAACTTTTTGGCACAGCTTGCTCTTTGCAAGGGGGCTAAATTAAAGATTCCAACAGAATGGTAAAAAGTGGTTTAGAGGTTAATACATTTCATGCCACCATAATTACATTAATTTAGTATAGTTGTGCAAAGCATGTAAATGAGGGAACTGGTAATAGCTTTACCACTGAACGTCAGGCCATAACATTAAATTTGTTTTGAAATAGCTCCACAATGAAAATCTGGCACAAGGAAAATCCCTTGGAGAGCTGTTAACTACTTGCTGTTCATGACTCTAACAGGTATAATGCTTCACTGATGGGGGGTACATAAGTAGACCTGACTTGTATTGCAACAAAACTAGCAAAGCCTAATCTCTAGCTGACGAAGGAAAAATAGGTTAATTTAATAGGGCATACAGCACTATCAAGAATAAACTGTCCTCATGAGCAGAAAGTAAATGATCCTGTATTGCAGATGAAGAGTGAAGCAGTTTGACATTTTAACGGAGACTAAAGGAGTGCATGAAGCGAGATGAAATCAACAAAATAAAGTGTTTTAACTTGTTAATATAATATATGTTGATGGTCTTCTGTAGTAACATCTGAGGAAGCTAAACTATTCTTTTTCAATTGGTTTATCATAAATACAAAGAAATACTATTGACACAAATTTATATAAAATCTAGTTGTTACCGCATATTTGACACTAAAAGGCAAAGAAGATTAAAATGATCCTTCAGAAAACAGTTCTGGCAGCTTGCTAATGCCAAATAAAAGCTATTTTATATTGTTTTGTGAAGTAGATTTACATCTTTTTCCAATAGCCCTTTAGGGTATAAAATACGATGATGACACACTTCAAAGCATGTTTAATTGCCTTTGCATGTATTTCTGTTGTGTAAATTCCTTGTCCCTTCTACTAAAGATGCCATATCAATAAATCGTGGTAAACATGGCTCTATTCAGTAAGGCACTTAGCACTTCAGTAAGACTAGCATAAGCATAAGTGCACACCAAAACTGGAAGCAAAGAAATGCCCGATGAATTAGAAGAAAAAGCCTGACAGGAACATTTATTCAAGGAGTTGTACTTTCAGCATGATTAATCACCTAAAGTGTTTTTAGCTTTAGTCAGTAGACTGACAAATAGACAATAGTTCTGATTTACAAAAAGCACCTTTTTAAAAAAGATGCCTTCTGTAGTTCACCAAATAATAATCTCTCACTTGATAGTTGCTTTATTTCTCATATCAGTCATTGAATTCTATTTGGCAAACTGTCTTTGGATTAATTCTTACTGCTACAAATGAACATAACTGAGTGGATCTGACAAAGGGCAATTCATTATCTCTACATAATGATGATGCACAATGGAGCATATTTTTTTTTTCTTTCTTTGTTTTGGATATAAAACATATCTACTATTAAGAACTTTGTTTTTTCAAGACCTGTCACTTTGTTTAAAAGCACATACTCTTTAACAGTTGATTTTTCTAGATGCTAACTGGGGTTGACCTACATCTTTAACTGAGTGGACTGAAAAAAAAAATCATTCTTCTTACTACTGGATAAAATGTAATTTAGATGACAATAATTATTAGAATATAGGAGTGTTTCAATTTTCAATTGCTTTAGCCAGATTTATGGGAAAGGAATAGCAATAACTGTCAGTTATTTACAGTAATTTTTTTAGTATCTTTTAAGATCCTGTTTTTTTTTTTCTTAGTCTCTGTGCAAGGATGAGCCATCAACTGGTATCAGTCTCATAAAGTTCTTTCCTTACAGATACTGAATATATCAGAGTATCAAGAGTGTGTATATATATGTATATAATGATCATCGTGTATGATATTTTGTGTGTCAATGATGACAAAATCAGAAAACAGTTTTACTTGTAGGGATGATCTTTAAAGTGTTGTATTTCATTTAGTGTTATATTTCCTCTCAAGCCATACTAAAGAAAAAAACAAGAGTGGAAGAAGAAAATGAAATCAAGATGGCGTTATAGCCACCCACTGGGAATTTAATCTACAAAATCCATGAAATGATGCTTCAGGTCTATTGCAGCCTGCATTTGAAATGCAATCATTGAGCACATGAGATTTCTACAAGATCTGGATTCAGAAGTTAAAAACTCTTTGAAGTCAGTTGCAAAATTCTCGTTAGGTGCTGTTAAAATATTCTTATTGGTAAGATCAGAATTAAGGTCAGCATTGTGCTTAGTAATAAACACATTTGTAATATCCTTCTCTTCCATGTGAGAATAGTTTTCCATTCATATGAGCTTGTTTGTCTGCTTTGTGTGTTTAGACTCCAACTTCTTGAGGACAGAAATTAGTTTAAGAATTATTTAAGAATAGTTTAAGAGAAAGCACAGTCTCTTAACAAAAGGGACTGTGATTTCAATTTGAGCATCTGGTGTTACCAGAATGCAATGGTTTAATAATAATAATTGCATGCTAAAAAGCTAGGAGGAAGAGTACATACAGAAAGGCAATTAACTGCAATGTGATAATATAGGCTACCACCTACATTGGCTTTTCATGGTAACAGATGTTAAAAGAGACTGAGCACCTTTGTTAAGTGTTTCAGTGAAGGAACAGTAGCAAATGTTATATTGAATTCAAGAGCTATTGTTTAAACTTAAGCAATATTGACTAAAACTCTGAATTCACCCTAGAAATTCAGTTAATTATAGCTGAGTATTTATTCAAAACCTGAGATGACATAGCTGACAATTACAGATAGGAAACTGAGCTAGGCATTGACACGGATGATGTAAAGTACCGCTGTGCTTCTTACTTTATATGAGGGAATAGTTACAAATTTCTGATGTGGTTGATGATACACAGCCGTTAGTGACACATATAGTGTATTCACTTTGGGGAAACAAACAAACAAAAAGATTCAATCTAATTTATATGTATATAAATATTTTCATATTCTGCTATTTTCATAAAATACAGAATAAATCTGAAGCCTTATAACAGGAAATATCTAAAATGTAAAGTCTTATAATAGGTTAGAACAGGAAAATAGACAATAAAATGATACATGATGGACCTGTTGCCAGAATATATGTATGTGTATATATATATATATTATATATATATATATATATATAATGGTTCCTTGCAATATTCTCTTATTACTTACGCCCCTCTTGAGACATGCAGGCTTACTTTTCTTCTTTGTCTGTATTTTGAACCCCTCTGTCTCCTATTTACACGAAAGACCTCTAATGTTAAGTTACATAACGTTATGGGGCAGGGGTGGGAATTTTTCTGTCCTTCATGAAAACCTATTTCCCTCTGCACAGAATAAGTCAGTCCAAGAATTATCAAGAACAAGAATGCACCTATTAGGATACTCACCTGGGCAAGGGGGCTTGGAGTTTTTCAAGTTCCTGTTCTGGTGAGTATTTAAGGTGTTATTTATCTGAATTTCTCCAGAGAATTCAAGGTTTTCTGTCTCTAGAGGAAATACGGACTTCGTACACCTCAGAGTTCTTTTTAAAAGATGGAGGTCTTAAGGCATCCTATAGGACTTTCTAATGGTTATTTTTTTTAAGCATCATCATATGGATGTGGTTTTGGGCACTTTTTTTTTTTTCCTCCCCATTTTCCTTTGAGGAGGAGGATTGAGAGAGTGGTTGTGGTGGAGTTCAGCTGCCCCACAGGGTAAAATGACTGCAGTCCTGTGATTTACCAAATAATTTTATTGAGGATTGTCTTTCTGTAGAGGTGGTAGAATGTGTGGCCAGACTGTGCTACTAATGACTTACTTTAAATGTTATGTCACATTCTGTGGGCACAGAAAGCAATATTTATGGATGTAGACAGAAAATGACTAGTAAATAGTACCTAAAAACGTTTTCGAGTATGTAGGAGGTCTTAGATTGTGGTGATTTTATTCGCATTAGGCCACTATGTGGAATAGGACCTCAGAGACGAGAAAATAAGGTATATCATCTGAAACTTGAGAAATATTCAACCTTATTAATGTCAAGGAGGTATCCAGGCATATTTTATTTTAATGGACAAGAGCAACACTCTACAGTAAACTAGTGAAAAGTGGCGGGAAATGAAATAATAATACTATTTATTCTGTATCCGATGTAATATGTTACTGTGAACATACCTGAAAGTATGAAATTTAAGTAGTGCATTGAAATCAGAGGAAATATGTTCCTGACAGTAAAACTGCAGGTGCTATAAAAGTGTAACCAGCCTGGAAGATCTGCAGTCATACCGTCCTTCCACAGTTTGGTTTCTTTCCAGTAATTAACAAAAGCTTTCATTTATTTATGCAGCTGGAAGTCCATATTGACTGCATTGTCTGTGTGCATCTTTTAAATTTAAAACTCTATTTATACACTATTACCTTAGTTTACTACCATTTATGGTTTTAAGACATCTTTCACTACTGCACTGGGTCAAAGTTTTGCCTCATTTTGCAACACTTGTCTGCTAGTTCATTGTTTACTATTTGCTCTTACAGTTTTCAGTCACTGTCGTCTCCCACTTTTTTGTTGGTGGGTGAGGAAAGAACATTGTGAAATTATTTCCAGCAGATGCTCTCAGGAAATAAAGTAATTGTTTAGCTATCTCAGACAAGATATTTTTTCCAGGATACATGTTGGGTTTTTTTTAGTGTCTTAGTGTGCATACAATAGGCTTAACTCATGTCTTCACCACACATGCTTCGGGGTATGGGCTAAGTCTGGAACCTGGTGTGCATAATATTTACGGAATAAATAGAATTCACTTTACTCAACTCTGAAAATTATCATGACAAATACCCTTGATATTATCTCATTTATTTAATCTTCTAACAGAAAATCATTCACGTAGAAGTTTCTGAGATAGAAGTCTTGAGATTAGAAGACAAATGACTTTACCCTAACATCCATTTCTTTAAAGAGAAAAGAGGGATGCTCTGCATACTAATTGATATACAATCTTCTTACACAAACCTGGAAGAAAAGATGCAGGAAGTTATTTTCCTTATAAAGATTTTTAATCAAGACTTCCATAAAAGTATTTTTTCATCAGTATTTATACATGTTAGTGTTATCAGGGATGTCCATGGTTAAGACAGTCATTCCCTTAGCGGAAATGGTTGTTCACAGAAAATTGACTAATTTTCAAGGAACTTAAGTTAGAAATTCACATAGTTGGGTGGATTTTCAGAGAATCATAACCACCCACATAATATTTAAAAGAGCAGTTATTTGTTTAGTTTGATAGCATGATGATCCATTCTTTATTTTAAAGGACATCTCTTATTTCATTTTCTTTCTGAAATAAAGCGGAAGAAGGATGAATCAATCAGGCACAACACAGAGCACAAACTGAATCGTTTAACAGTAGTTCAGTATGAGCAGAAACATATAGTGGTAAGTCCACTTGTTTTGGTGGCATGTGGAGAAACGCCTTTTCCAAGGTCTGTAGAAATTTTGGTACAGGTTCAGCAGGATTCAGGAAGACTCGAGTGCCTATGGGACTTACCCACAGTATGCAGTTGATAAGTTGTTGTATTGCAGAAGAAAGTATAGAAGGAAGGTTTTAGATGCTTATGATGGAAGTGACTAAAAAAATGGATTCTTTTTTTTGCCTAAGGTAAGGATTGCATACTGACATGGTACATCGAGACCACAGCTTGAAAATTGAAGAACCTGGCTGGAATGAAGTAACAAACACAAAATTAATAGCTTATGTTGTGATGATGATGTTGTCACCACCACCATACGTAATGATGATGAACAATGTTTGAGCTGAAGCATTTTATTAACTTTTTTTTTTTCAGTCATTTGTCTTACATCTTCTCTATAGAACAGGAGTGTGAGTAAGATAATAAAAGTCCACTTAAACTGTTTGCTGATGTAATGGGTCTGCCTGGGGTAATTTTTTTCTGCAGCCTCTATGGTGCTGTGCTTCAGGTTTGTGGCTAATGCAGTGTTGATAACACACCAAGTTTTAGCTATTACTGAACAGTGCTTCCACAGCATCAAGGCTTTTTTTTTTTTTTTTTTTAACCTTCTATGCCTCCCAGCCCCCCACCCCACCCCCCCCACCCCAGCAAGTAGGCTGGGGATGAAGGTGTTCTTCCCCTTCTTCCCCTTGTATTTGTGTCAGTAAAGTGAATGATTAGAGTTCTGGGGAATATAAAAAGGTGAATGAATCTTGCTGATCACTGCCTGGGACAGGACATGGTTTTGACAGCTGTCCAGAATTGGCCAAAGGGATATCGCATACTGTATAATACTATGTTCAGCAAAGAAAAATGGTGTAGAGGAAGAATGTGGCAATAAATTTTACTTCCAAGATGAGTGTTCAGAGACTGGCTGGGCTGCAGGTATACCTGCAGGAGGTAAGGAGTGATTGATTCCCATTGTTTTGCTTGCTTGTTTGTTTTGGTAGTGCTTTGTTGTTGTTGTTTCATTCACCTACTAATATATCTTTAACTTGACTCATGAGTTTTCTCACTTTTGTTCTTCCTTTTCTTTTCTTCTGTCCTACTGGGGTGAAGTGAGTGGGTGAGTGAGTGGCTGTATGGGTGCTTAGCTGCTGGTCCAGGTAAAATCACTATACTTGAAAAGAAGTGATTTTGCATTTTCTGTAATGAGTGAAGATTTTGTACAGATAAGGAAATATACTAATATTCCAGGCTGTACCTCATGAAGAAGCTTCCTATTCTTCATTTCAAGTACCAAAAGTGAAGCATCATTCCATAAGAGTGCCTCGAAAAAACAATCTTCACACAACTTCTAAGGAAATAAAACATCTTCGTTTCCCTTACAGCAGAAAGTTGCACCATCTTAGCTATAAGTCTGTCTATTGTTGCAGGACAAAGCCTTGTGTATTGCCAAGTGTGTAATAGGCTCTCTTTCAGAAAAAAAAAAAAAATTAATCCAAAAAAAGTCTGTTTTTCTCTATGCCTACATAACCTCAGATCATGAAACTGTCCAAGTGTTTCTAATAGTTCTTTTTGTTGAGTCAAAATGGAAAAATGCATTGTTTGATTTATTTTCAAGCAATGCACGCACAGTGCACTAGGAATATATGAAAAAATCCTCCAGTCAAATGTTTTAGCTGTGATAATGCATAATTATTTGAGACTAAAAAGAAAACTTACCTTTGGGGATCTGTCAATAAATTAATATTTAAAATAAAAAAGGGAAAATTCTTACATACAGCTCATGCAGTAATTAATAGAGTGATTTGTGCTACAAGGAAGTAATCATTTGTTCAGAAGTTTTCACATCTTATCCATTTGCCAAAAGAGTTCCAAAAATAGGGGTTTTATCAGTTTCTGGAACATGTCCTTACCAAACAGTTGTCCTTCCATCTGTGATTAGAAAGCTTTTTTTAGGAAATACTGTTCTTAATTAAGAAAATACTTAATCATTTTCTATTCTCTATAGATGATAAGAGAAAGAAGATAAAAGATATTTTGACTCTGTTATGAGAAGCTGGAAGCAATTCACTCAATAGTTCAGAAAGAGAGATATAGCCTGTCTAAGGATTATTGTATATGGAGAGATCTAATAAAGTCAAGTCTTCCAATCTTGTTCTTCCTTTTTCTTAAGCAAATATTTGTGTTAAGTGTTATGTTGAAAAGAGTTATAACGGGAATATATTCTTTGTGCAAAACACCTGGACTCATTCCAGAAAACAATGAAGTACCAGTTTGGTTAAATCTGAACTTCTCTGAGTTAGCTCCCTTTTACTGACATTTTGGGAGATGTGCAGTAACCCAGTCTCAAATATGTTTGATATATGCTCCCAGATCAGCATTCAAGGGAGTGCAGGTATCAGAAGAGAATTAAAATGAGGTTTGAATGAGAATTTGATACAAGGAGTAGGACACACTTTTGGTGGGGATTTTAGGTTAACTTGACTGTGAATAAAACTCTTGGTAAGCACTTAATTTCTTATTTCCTGTGAAAAGCAATTAATTGTTCTTATAGATTATGAAAACTAGACATGGAGATCCCTAACAGGGAAACCAGTCTTGCTATTTTAATTAGTGTCGTGTCTAATGTGATTCAAAATTTTTCATGTCTTACTTCATGTTCCATATTCCAAATCCAGATTCAAACAAAAGAGAAATTTCAGAATGTAACAATACATGGTGGTGAGTACTTGGAATAAGGCTCTTGTTCTCATTATGAAGGTTGGTAGACCTTTACAGATTATGTGAAGAAACTGATTTTTTATTAAATAAATGCACTCTCCCCTAATTTTGATTCATGCATCTTTTATTTTTAATACTTGTAAATATTTCACAACTTACTGGGTTTTGAATGACCTATTATTGCAGTAGCTTAGGATAATTTGATGGTTTCTATTGAATTATTGCTTTAAAAGTTTTCATTACTGAAGGAATATCTCTCTTCTTTTTACGAGCAATGAACAATAATACCAGATTAAACATTCTTTAGTGGAGCTAAACAATAACTTTACTATTAAAGTCATATGCAAAATTTCTGAAGCTAAATCTACCAATATGATACTGAAAGTGTAGTAAAACGGAATGCATGTGTTATAAATTTATTTTTTTATTTGCATCTCATTTGCTCTTTGATCTTCTCAGAGATACCTTTTTTTTCTACCTAGGAAACTATTGCATTTGAATTATTATTATTATTTTAATTAAAGTTAGTATTTAGCATCCTCAAATCAAGAAAGAAAGGTGAGGCCCAAGATTAATGCTGGCAAAAGCATGGCATGTAGTTCTTGATTTAAAGTTGTGCTTATGTATGTGGAATCATCTCGGAGCCAAAGTACTGAATTATTATTCTTGGCTGCACTCTTGAAAACAGTGTGTTATAGTTTATAAAAGCTTAAACTCGTGTTACTGACCAGAGCCAAGTTAAGTGTTGGAAAGTTTATCTGCAAGTAAGTCTGTTAGTAAGTCTATATGCAAAACAGAGAGAATCCTGAGATATTTAGACATTGTTAACAGCTGTATATTCAATAGTTGATTAATGCAAGAAAATATGACTCTTCTGCCCTTAGTTTCTTAAACTGTCAAGCTGCCAGTTTCAACCAGTAACTAACTGTGTATTCATCTGAAGTACAATATTTGAAATCAGTATAGTGATCTACAATTGAGAATGATTCTGATCTTCGACAGCTTGGATAAAAAGTAAGTAGAATTCGTGAAAAAACAGAAGTAGGTCATGGTAGTTCTTTATTTTAGATTTATTCATAAGTAGCCATTATTACATCTCTTTTCAAGATTCCTATTACATTGTGCAAAGAGACTTAATTTAACTTTTCTCACCTGTTATTCATAAAATAATTGTTAATCACAAAATAATTAATATTATCCACAAAAATGCATTTGTAGATAAAATAACCAGGACCGGGGGAAGCTTCATCCCAGGTAGTAATCAAAAGAAGAAGAGACCTTCTAATGCTTTCTACTTAAAATTTGTATGCATTAAAGTTTAGCACTTCATTATCTGAGCACCATCTATGGTGTTCACTCAACGAAGTGACTGAAACATGTCTCAAGTTCTATGTTCTTGTATCTTCTTCCCTGCAGAGAAATGTGTACAACAGATTATCATTCTTTGTTGTTGCTTACACAGACCTAATGTTTGGAGCCATTTCTGTTAATTTTAAGGAGAGAAGTTCAAGGAAATGTGTTTCACACCAGGAACAGAGAGTGAAGTTTGACATAATTGTTTCTAAGAGGGTAGACCCTGCAGTACCATATGGTTTCATTATATATCTATATTTATTTCTGTTATGTATATTTTATAATCTAACAACCCACCCTACCTTTGGCTGTGAGCTTATGTTAGGAATATGGGAGGGGAAAGGCAGAAGACAGGAGAGCTGGGTGATGGGAAGGAAGGCAGTTGTGTATAGGGAAAAGATGACACACTTGTCAAGGATTTACGGAGCAGATAGACATGAAGTTGGTATATTTTCAGAACAAAAGGTAGGAAGTTAAAGAAACTGAATTTTCAAAGCTTCCCTCTATGGAAATTTAGGAAGTCTTTAAAATATAATGATATTATTGTTATATCAGTAGCTTGCTGATAATGAGAGAGGTGCTCTTCCTTTTTTCTCTTTAATTATGTCCTGACTTCAGATCTTCATTATGAAATCCCTTAGCAGTATTATAGCTATTTAAATGGAGATGGAAAGGACACAGTTCCCAATTGCATTTCTCCTGTGGCTGACTTACTATGAAAAGGGATTTTCATGTGATGTCAGAGAAGGTACTGATATAAGAAGTACAAAAGGTCAGATCTGTATGGTATAAAAAAGTTTCACAAAGTAGCTGGGAAAATGATAACAGACAAAAATTCAATGCATATGCAAAAGTAAGTGTCTTAAATGCTTGAACAACTTTTAATCATGTGTTATCCCAGAAAGATGTCCTTCATAATTTTTTTAAAATAAAAATCTTACAATAGTGTTTTATCACAAATATATATATATATATATATATCAATTTTAGATGAAAAGCAGATAAACATGGAGGATAATTCTTTATTCAGGTAATAATACTTAGTATTGATAATGCTAATATTGCAGCTTAATCTTACTGCTTAAGATTAATTTTTTTTTTTTGCATTTGCACAGTGTCCATGATCAACTTTAAGAAGCCTGCAGTTATTTTCATACTGTCATGTCTAGAAAATTTAATAGTACATGCAGGTAGCTTTGATCAGGTATATTTTATTAACTGAAGTATTCAGACAATTTGGGAAAAAAAAAAAAGTAAATTTGCTAGGGTAACGGGAGAAAATATCATTTTACATATTTTATGCTGTTGTGCTTAGATACACATTTTATACTGTTTTGCTTTAACAGACTGTGCTATTGTTTTGCTTTAACAACTTGCGCTATATTTATTTTTCTTTATCTTGGAAGATGTATATAGGTCTTAGTCCTCTGTCGTGTTATTTTTTTTCCTAGATCAGTTTATTATAAATTGTTAATGATATAAATAGCCAATCTAAAGAGAATAGGTCAACATACAATTTTTAGTAAAAACTCAATATATGCCAATGTAGTATATCAGTTAATAAAGGTAAAATTGTTTTATTCAGAGTATGCAAGACAGTTATACAACAGATCAAGTCTGGGATTGGCTTTTACTGAGTAACCTTCCTTCATCAGTTCTTTCAACCTGAAATCTTTTGGGATGTCCTGTTGTCAGTCTCTACCTCTGCCTTCTGAACTTGAGTGCTTCACAGTTTTAAAACCAGGAGATAAGGTATATTTTCACACTGTGCTTGTCTCAAATTATTCTCCATCAACCGCTCAAAAATGGATTCTTTAGACTTTTAATGATACAAGTCACATATGTATTCTCTGCCAAATATGCAAAGGAGGGAAAGGAGACTTGATAATCTGGGCACTGAAGCTTTAATGAGACAAATTCTGTGTAATCATGCAAATCACTATTTGGCTGGCTTTTTTTGGACAAAGTAGCTCATTCTCCACCTGCTACATGGTAAGACTGCATGGCACAGAAAAGACAGAGTTCTTCCTGCTTTGTGTCATCACAATTCAGTAGTATTTCTGTGTCGCTGGTGTTTGCATTTTGTTATACTGATACTGTGGTGTTTTTTTTTTTTCTTTTTTTACCATAAGCTTTCTCTTCTAACAGAAATGTCACTCTGAACATTCAGTTTTTCAAAGATAGCATAATACTAAAATAGAACTATAAAATTACTGAATCCCTTTGACATGTTATAATTGCTACTCTGAAATATTTTTCTTGTTTAATAGCCAAACGATATTGGAGACTGAATCCCTTAGGATTCTCCAGTGTTTTCACATATGAGGAATATCCTAAATCATGTTATGTGTGGAATTTGCATTATAATCCATACCATAAGGTTGGTGAAAGTTTCAAGGATTTATACAGTAGCTTGCAAGTAATATTTGCAAGATTTCTTTTTAGTCAACACTTCCATGACAGGACATATAAACAATGTCATTCTGGTGGTATGTTTATCTTTTCTTATTTCAGAGAGTTTATGCTGCATTTTTCAGAGTTGATGATACTGGTCGCTGGCTAGTACTCTTAAACTATCTTAACCTATGATCTGTGGTTTGATATTAGTTATGGTACGCTCCATTCATTCCTTTTTTTTTTTTTTTAAATCAAAAGATCTTATTTAATTAGAAATTACTAGTAACTTTGAAGATCTATTGTCACCCTACCCCAAATAACCTTTACTTAATTCCAGATGCCTATGATCTAACTTCAACACTTCACTTGCAGTCTCAACTAAAGAATATTCTTAAAAGCTGTAGACACATCAAGCACATATTCATATTTAACTGTAATAAAGCACAGCAAGATATTTTTCCTTTCCTTTTAAAATAACCACACAGCTACCCTTACCTTCAGACTACAGCAGACCCTGATCAAAAAGCTGAAGCTAATTTACATTCCAAACAGGTTACTCCAAATTTATCTTAGCACTTCCAATGCAGTTACATACTCAGCAGTGTGTTCTTGGAGGACCCTTGCTGTTTCCCATGAGGGTGGCAATGTCTACTGCTTCCATACTGCTTGCTGTCTGTCCTCCTGCTTGCTGTGTGGACCAGAAACCTGTACAGCAAGCAGCAAGCAATGAAAAGAGTTTAGTGTCTAGGTGCATCTTCTGTTCTGTCTTACTACTGGATATAATGGAACTATAGCTAAAAAAAAAAAAAAAGTTTTTTTTTTTGTGTGTGTGTGTGTGATTTGTTTGTTTGTTCTGCCTTCAGAAGGGTGGGAGTTAGTTTGGCTAGGCTTCGAGGAAACGTCTATGGCAGCCTAAGTTTGTACCACAGCTAAAAGAAGTGGTTACTAGCTTAGTTCCACTTCTGTACCAATTCTTTCCTTTATTAGCACAAGCTTTAGTGCAGTTGTGTGTTGAAATGAGTCAAGGAAACAATACAGGTTAAAGCGAACGCTGGCAAAAGAACAAACATACAGGTTACATTAAATCCAGATAGGATTTAATGATAAGTTGAACCTTATGATACTTGGAAACCCTGTGATCATAGCCTTTCTAAAGAAGAGTTATTCAGAACCATCCATCATATATATTTTCAACACTTTTACAGTGTATCAGACCTTATTTTATATTAAATTGTGTATTCTACACCAGATTTGAAAAGCAGATTTTAGGACATCCATAAACACTGAGCCACCTGTTTTCATGTTTGCTAGTAGCGTTGTACTTTTCTGAAATCAGATCCACAAAGCAGAAGGAACTTTTTACCATTTAAGGAGAAAAGTGTTAAAACTCTTGGAGCATTTCTCAGGTGATTGCTTGGTGCACTGCAGAATATAGTTCTACCTTTTTATTCTCTGTGAATTAACAAGTGGGTTTTAAGAGACAAATTTCTTCCTTTGTAGTCTTTTCAGCACTGAAAATCCATGCCAGACATATGGCTGTAGCCAAATATATTTTTTATAAAGAACATTTTTTATATTAATTGTGGGCCTAGTTTTACAAGACAGTACTCCCTGGGCTGTTCAGTCAAGACATGTTTCAGTCCAAAATCAGTCAATATTTTCTGCATTATGTTTCTATTCTATATATTACATCTGCTTTATGTAGACTATACCTGAAGAGTGAACTTTTTGTATGTATCACACACCAAATAAAATAATTTAGGAGGTTGTTTAGAGTGACACATTTTACTCTGTTCTGTGTTTTGTATGCACAGAGAAACTGTAAAACTGACCATAGTGCAAGAAGAGCAAAATTTGGAAACTGTGGAAGGAATGGCTTCCAAATCCACAGAAAAATGAAAAAAATTGAAATTGTATTCAGTTCATTTAGTTATATCAGAATCTTTCATCTTGAGTTGTGTTGCAGCTTCTTAAATTTGTAATGTTTCTATAGTACATTAAAAAAAATGGTTTAATGCTTAATACATACTTATATATCTTTAAAAATTAATTGGCAAGTGTATGCAATGATGAAGTGAGAGAATACAGAAGAACCTAAAGCGATTTTAGCAAACTTGTTTTGGAAATGGTTGGCAACTGTATGTTTCCATTCAGGCTGGCTGTTCCACACCATTACACAGAAGAGATGAGATGGCCATTTACTAAATGTTTTGCAAAGTCCTTTGCGTAGTTTATAACTATTTATACCTCATCTGCATTATATCCAGTCAGGTCTAAGTTGTGAAGGCCTATTTCAAAACAGCAGACATACGTCTGTTTAATACACATGACTCAAATTCTGATGATGTATTTGGTTGAATTATTCCTTTTGTCATCTACAGGCTTTCTTGTTCCTTAACAGTGGTCTTTCTATTTACAAGACAGCATCTTCTGTTATTTTTTTTTTCTGACTCAAGTAGTGACAGGAACAGGGCCTAAAAAGTCGTTTGCCCATGTTCTCTGAAGTGGAGAAGATATTCAGACATGATTTGTGTAGCCTCAGAAAGCATAGTTTTGTGCTCTTCTGAAAAACAAGTTTATGTTCTGTATTTTTTATGGCTTTTCCAAGATATATTTATATCTTGATGTCTGTTAAACGTACTGTTTTTGTATGTTTAAGATAGATATACGTAAAACACACTATCAAAACAGTCTAAAATACTTCTAGTTGCCAAGGTATCTTCCATTAATCAGTAGTTCTTGTGGTAGTAGTAACAACTCTAGAGAGTTATTACTGTGGTAATTCAGAATGAAGCTTTTCTATTTCTTAGAATTGTAGGACATCCTGAGTTGGAAGGGACCCACAAGGATCATCGAGTCCAAGTCCTGCCTCCACACAGGGCCACCCAAAAATCACATTCAGATCATAACAACAAATAAAATAGTTTTAATAAGAAAAACTCCAGAAAATTCCAAACACTTTACCCATATCTAATGTTATTGTTAAAACACATCTGTTTGACTCAGTTTGTTTTGTTTGTTTGTAACGTTTGTTACAAATTAAAGCTAAGGAAAAACTAAATACAAGCAGAAAAAAATAATGTATTGCAATTAGCTTCTCTTGATTTCAGAGTAATGGCTAAAGTCAGGTGGTCTTTCAAGACTCAAACATGAATTCAGTCCCAATAGTATCAGCTTTGTGATGAACCTGTGATATTCTGGAACAATAAGTGGGTTCAATAACAATCCAAATGCAATAGTAAGTTGATAAAAAAATATGAACTGTAGACCATTTTCTAATCCTTATAATGTTTAGTTACTGTTCTTTGTGAAACAGTTGAATGTTGTATTGTATGATTGTATTCAATATTTTTGATTCCAATAAAATAGTTCTGTATATATCATACTAGGCAAGTAATGGAACTGCTTTGATACAAGCTGTATTTTTTTTTCCTGTTTATTTCTTTCTCTCCACGTTGGATTAAATCTATCCTTGATTGAGAGTACTAGAAGTTACTAAAACTGCTCCATATCACAAATTTACACGTTTGTTCTAATTACAACAAACCTTTTTGCAATATGGAAATATAAACCTAATTCCAATAAACTCTTAACTGATATTTTTAGTTAGACTACAAACTAGGAAGTAAGTAAATGTCTTACACTACTATGTTAAATCTGGAATCTTTTCAGTAGGAACAGCTAAGTAGTGACATTTGCTGCTTCTGTGTACACAAAAAAATAGGTAAATAAATAAAACACAAAAAGAGGATCTTCTTCTTAATGCTTTACTCAATCAAATTGTTTGTTTGTTTATCTTCTTTTTTCCCCCTGGAATTCCAAACCAAAACAACGCAATATTGGCTGAATGCATTTTCTGCAGGGCCAAGTGTTGTTCTTCACCTAAGGCACAGAGGCCCATCTATCTGTAAGAGGTTTCAGGGAAAAAATAATTGCCTTTTTTCTCTTTCCCATGTTTATTCGTACTTTTTTTTCCCCCCCCTCAACCAGGTTACAGAACACGCAATAGGCCAGATAAGTTTTAGATTTAAATCGGGCTAATTAAGCACTTGTGATTTAACTAGTTGTGTTTTCATCTATTTAGAACTCACAAGTTCATGCTGAAGAAGGGGAAGGTCTGATGAACCATTTCCTGGCCAAAAAAAGATCCAAACATTCATTCCCTTAAATAACCCTTTAATCTTAATTTGCATGTAAATTTTTCAAATGTTTCCTAATCACAATAATTAGTACATTAAGAGCCCAATTCTCATTGGCTTTACAGACTGATCTTTTATATTTACATAAATCCTATATCAACAATGTTACCATGGTTACATAATTACAATTTAACCTGGCAAATGGCTTGTTGAAATATCGGGCACTAAATCAGTGCTGGGACTGAGTCTAAATATTCCAGCCAAACAAGCATCACATTCTGTATTTAACCAATTCACTACAGCTTCTTCTGAGTAAAAATAGTATTCTGTAATCAACAGGCTTGTGTCAATCAAAATTCTTCATCCTGAAACTTATCTCTTTGTATTTCTGAAAGGTTAAAAATAGCAGCAGAGCCTATTGACATGATATTGTGATTTCTTGGGTCAGCATTACACTATTGAACTTCACTTTCAGAAAAGATTTTCCTTTTGGTTGTGGTAATCTAAGTCACTTGCTAGAATGTCTGTATTTCAGTCAAACAGAACTTCAAATGGCTTTCTTTATTTTACTGATTATCTGAGAATAAAGATAGTAGAAAGAGATGCTATTTTTCATGAGTGATGAGAAATCACTCATATTGATCAGCTGGTGATTTTGGTATGGGTTACATATCATTTAAATATCTTTTGGAAAATTAAAGATAATAATGCCATTTGAGTTGTTGTCCATGGTTTGCTGACAAATAATCTCTTTATAGTTTTTAGCTGATAAATAAAAGGAGGAAAAGGTAAAGGACAATCCTGGAGAACTCATTTGTTGCAAAAGACATGCGAAGAAAAGTGGCCATTTGGAAAACTGATTAAATGATGATCTTTAAGATTTTATTAATATTTCTATATAGACAGTCTGAAGACTAAATTACCCTTGGAAGAATCAGTTCTACAGAATGTTTTATGTTTTGTTACTCTCATTTCTATGACCTTCCACAAATAACAGTAAATATTCTGCTAAACTGAAAGCTAATGCATATCCTTTACTGTAGGCATCGTACAGGTACTATGATAAAGAATGAGTAAGCTAAGAATTTGTTAATTGTAAGATAGTATGATTTCAGAACTAATATACCCAGGTCAATACTGGGTGTCTCATTTTATATTTTTCCTCATTCTATAATTCATTTTTTGATTTTTACTTTGTGTACGAAAACTCTTCTTAAAAAAAATTAAATCATTAAAATATGCAAAAATAATATAATACTTTGTTTTAGTCACCAGCAAAAGGAACATATCTGTAACTGAAGTGGCTGATAAAAGTATGTTAGGCATTTCTGCAATTCATGCATTTTTAATCCAATGGGGCAACTCCTGAAGTATTGTCTGCTGAAAAATGGGGCTGGAGTAGGGTGTTCCACTCATCTCATTCGCACAGAAGGGACAAATGTTTGTTGGGAGCTTCAGCCCAGGATGATGCTCACCAGGTGCACCTTCCCTGTCTGTAAGGAATCTGACCTGTTCCTCTTGGCTTTCAGGGCGTGCTGCAGGCTCCATCTGTTTCACTGAGTTTTCAACATTAAGGTCATCAAGGCATAAACTAAGAGGTAGTGCTAGGACGTGAGGTGAGTTGTTAATATTTCCTAGGTACTAATGTGATTTGACTTGAAGTTTTGTGATTTTTCTTTTGAGTTTATAATTGATATTATGCTCAGGCTGCAAAAGTTACTTGGAGTTTTTTGACAACATTGGTGATGAAATGCTAACCTTTCAGCAATTGATAGGATTGTGATTTTGAGAAGTTTCACCTTCAATTCAATGTCAAAGCAACTCCGTGACTACATAAATTTAACAACCTGTGCCCCAGTCACAGGTTGATGCGATTGTTTCACATCATCTTGGGAGTGACTGCAGTGTGATCAGACACCTGCTGGCATCTCAGACAAAAATGGAGAGGTCTCAATTGACCTTTCAAGAACAACACACCAAAGGAAAAACCCTATAACTGCTTCACTGTTTTTCCAGGTCGTTCATTTCCTAATCTTTTAGGAAGAAAAACTTCATCACAGAACTTTACTTGGGAAGAGACATAAGGTTTGAGAAAATAAAAACCTATTTCAGCAGGTAGTTGTCCTCTAGACAGTTCTCCCCCTTCCAGGAAAAAAAAAAAAAATAAAGCAGCTTAATTAATCTTAGCTCTCTAGAGCACTGGTGCTTGATATTTGCAGTTTCTCATAGTACAAAGTTTACTTTTGCTCTTTTTCATTAAACCTTACACAAACACAGTAAAGAAAAATACCTCAGATCACTGATTACTGTGCGATTTCCCCTAAGAATTTTAGGTAGAAAATGCTTTCCTACTTGTTTTGTTGTTCTTGTATTGTGTTTTGGGTTTTGTTTGTTTGTTCAAGCAGTAGTGATTCAAACCTGGCCACTGGGTGCACGTTGTGATGAACTCTGCAACACTTCGTACCCGTGGGTCTAGATTCTGCAAAACTCCTCTAGGAAGCCCTGAAGACAAATGCAAGTGGGAGAGGACTGCAGCTCCCTAGTGCTGTGATCTCCTGTCTGCAAGGTCAGTAGGCTGTATCTTGGTACGTAGTGTCTTGCTGCTTCTCTCCTCTTGAGCTGGGTGAAGGCAGTGGGAGAAAAGTACATGTATTCAGGAGGAAAGTACATATATTCAAGAGAAAAGATGAGGGGAAAAGAGCAGAACCTGCACCTAAGGTAATTAACAGCTTTGTCAACTTTTTAGTATCTCAGAGCCACCTAAGAATTCACAATGTGATTTTATTTATTTTTTTTAATGCTAATCTTAAAGTGTGGCTGACTTCAAGGTTGGCAGAACTGGCCAGAATAAACCACTCTAGAAATGCACTATAGAGGCTTTGTCCCTTTTTACATTCCCCAGCTGACTATGCAGAGATGAAAGTGAAATAAATGTGGTTCTGAATGCATACAGAGCTATCCATGCAATGCTCTTGTAGAATTAGAACATTATGGATGCTATTCTACATGGTTATCATTCAATTTTTTTTTTTAAATGTACACAAGCTTGTTTGGCATAATAATTGCAAACTTTTTTTTTTTTTTGATACTTGGCAGCCTGAAGAGTCTGTCAGGGAGCCACTTATGTGAAAGTTTTTAGTTTTCTTGGGTTTCTCCCCATGCCATTTTCACCCTCTTTAGAAGAGGTAGCAGGTCTAAGTATGTTAATAAAATATTCATATCCTATTTCCCCTGTTCCTAGCTTATTTAAATTGCAAAGTCTAGAAATATTTACAGATTGTGCTGTATACCTTCCTTGGTACAACAGGGGAAAAAAAAAAGGGAAAGAATGCACTAAACTGAAACTTAAATATTGTAACGTAAAGACACTAAACAACAATGAAAAGTAACATCCACTGCCTGGATTATTTCCCTGTTGATCATTCTCAGACAGTGAAATAGTAATTAATAGTGCAATTGATAAAAGATAGCAAAAACTCTATTCAGACTGAGGCATTCTGCAGATTCTAAATTATTTTCCTAAAATTGTGGCTACATAACATTTCAGCTAATTCAGCCTGCTGTAGATGTTGGTACTTAGAAACATGTTGTCAGCAAATAAAGAAATATTTGATTTGGTATTTTAATAACAAGACATTGTTTTTTATAAAAGTTATTGTCAATAAATCAAACAAGGTTTGCCTGAAGGAAGTATGGTAGGAATAATGCTTTGCCTGATAGTGTTCTGGTTAGATATAACTCTCTGGATCAAGGGAATTCTGAACTGCGATGCCACATGGCTATATGGCTCCTGTCTTCTGAAGTATCTGTATAAATATGAAACTTGCATTCAGTTTTAAAAAGAAGGGTTGCCAGGTCTCTATACATATCAAGTCCCTGTTGTACTAAGCAATATGAAAGAACATGAAATGACTGTCTTGCTCCTACATATTGATTCTTCCCACTCTGTCCATTACAACCCAGTGTAATTAGCTTTCTAAATCTAAGATTGCTTCATCTTTTATGTTTGTCACACTGGAAATTTAGGTGAGGTTATCTTAAAATAAGATGATAAACTCCTGCGTAGCTCCTCCATCCCAAAGGCAAGACTGAACAGAAAACTGCTTGGCCTACATTTGTCAGGAAATACTCATTCCAAACCCCACCTCTCAGCATTTGCAGTACACAGTTTCAGATGAAATCACATCATTTCAGTGGTCAATCCCCCCAGTGAAGAATAAGTCTGACGAAGAAAACATTAACCAAACCAGACTTATCAATACTGACGCTTGAAAGGAGACAGAAGGGTACTTTCAAACCATTTGGGTATCTGTGAGTTTCTAAAACACATACTAACTGATATTTGGGGGCCAACAGTTGTTACAATAAAACTGTCTAATTTATTCTCAACCAATACTTGATTTCAAAGAAAAGAAGCATCACAACATGCCAAATTTTGCATGTTGAAAAAGATCAGGCAAAACTGAGACCTAGTAGAAGTAAATTACTCCAAGAAAACAGCCCAAAAGAAACAAGATGTAACATATCTAAGGAGAGAAGACCCATTTATATGTAAGTTGTGTCTGCATTCCCAGGAATGACCCAATAGTGAATTTAATGCTAGGTATTTTCTGATATTTATCACCACATAGCATCTAAATTTCAAAACCTTGACTACAGGCGTCATTAAAATAGATGATATTTCACGTTTGTAGATGTAACAAATTACTGATGTATGTTTTCATCATGAAAACGTTTATGATTATTTGTGTGTGTTTGGCTGCTCGCTCTCCTGCTGTTTAAGTGTTCACCAGTGAGGGATCAGTGTAATTAGGGAATTACGAAGTCACTATATTTCTTAAGCAATCAATACTTTATAGAGCAGAGTAATTTAACACAGAAAACTAAAATTCAAAGGGATAACTGTCAGTGGAGATGTTGTCTCACACAATTGACACTTGCTGCCGACAATGGAGTCTAAAGATACCTGTTCTAACACATATTCTCTGCGTGTTTTTAATAGTTTAAACTATTCCCATTTTTCCCCTCCCATTTTGAACAAATGCAGGTGTATATCAGCATTTTTTCCTCACAGTTTGCTGCTATAGACTTTTATTTTAATAGCAGATTTAGAGCAGGTTATTTCTAATGCCTAGTTATCAGCAACGTTTTTACTAGTTTCTGAATCATTATTAGAGACATCTGCTTGCACTGTCAACCTGAGAGCTGTCTTTAAAATCACACATTACTGACATGTATAATTAAGTAGCTCAGAGTAAGACAGTTGACTGACAGCTGTACAGGGTCAGGAAAAAAAAAAAGCCCATTGCTTGGCACATATTCATATGACCTAATTGACCTAATGGAGCAGGAGGAATTAATGATGCTTTGAGTCATTTATCCTTCCGTGTCTCGCCTTTTACTCTTTAATGTGTTCAGTTTTCCCACACAAGGTATCTAATATCTTTCTATAGAAGATGACCACAGATGACCTCTTGCTTATCACTGATGGTATATAATTGTCCACCAGGAATGAAGGCCAAGAGGAACAACTTTCATGAGGTGGAAAATGGGTTGAAGGGTTTCAGAAGCTGAAAATATCATGATTCAGTGCACGTTCCAAAAACTAATGACATGCCATTATTTTCTAGCTACTTAAGTAAAATAACTTGGACATTGCTTTATGATCTTACTAAGACACATTTTGATTTTTTTGATGCCTGCCTTTACTTACGTAGTATAAAAATAAGATGGGATACTTATCTTTAGGTTATTTCTCATGAAAGTTTTAACTAAGAGATCAGTATGATGATGAAAGTAAAAAACAAGTAAAGAATGCTATAGAAAACATTAAGTATTTGAAATGTCTAACTTAGTGAATAAATTTTTTCATTTGTTTTTGGTCAATACCGTCTTAAATTCAAAATGTACTCCTTTATTAGAATTCATAAAATTACTTTCATAAATATCTTTGTGTGTTCTGTGTCTCATTACTGTTAGTGACCTGGGCGTGCTCTGAGCATATTAGTACTGGGCAATAGTAGCTGCCACTTCTGACGAACCCAATTAAAACTAGGTATCAGATTAGGTCTGAAACTCTTTGGTATTTGTCAGAAGATGAAAAATTATGAGCAAGGTTTTGGAGGGTTATCATCCTGGACAAAGATAAATTTAAGTCATCAAGTCCCTTTGCAGATCTGGTCTTAAAGTTAAAAAAATGGCCTCTTTGAAATTGTGTATTCAATAGAAATAGATTCAGTAGAAAATAATTTGAAAATATTATGTGTGAACTGTGCTTTCCAACTTTGTAGGTCACATTTAGTAGTACAAAGATGACATCAAAACTAAGTAAAAAAAAAACAAAACACAGTATTTACAGTCCTCAGGAACCTATTTAAAAAATCTGGCTTTAGTCTAAAATTGATTGAAAATTATTTAAAAAATTGTGATTCACTGCCTCTGAGGAAGGCCCACCAGGAATTTAAATATAAACTCTTAAAACCTGTCACTGTACATAATAAAGTTCATAGCATTCAGTGGCATCTTCTGGTGTAAACTCATCTGCTACAAAATTTCTAATCTGTCGTGATTTTTTCAACTCTTCACATATCCATGCCCATCAGGTTCCTTCTAGCAGCTGCCACTTTCTAAGCACTCAAATACCCATGTACCTCTTTGAATTTGGACAACAGACCCACATGTCTTTTGCAACCGTGTATGGCATCTATATACTTCTCAAAAAAAACACAAACCATAATCCATAAAATAAATTTACAGTAGGACTACATAAGCAATGAGGATTTTTGTTTTACTTCATCTAAATATATGAAATACTAGAGCGTGCTAGTCATAATAACCACTACTAGGTAACTAAAAAAATATATAATTTTTTCTTTTGACTGACAAAACTGTGATAACACAAGCCACAGTGCAGATGCAACTTTCAAGTATACTCCAAGTATATCTTTTTCTGTTTGAAAAATGGATGTATACTCTAAAACACATTTTATCTCTAAAATAGATATTTTGTATGACTGTTTTGGCTTAAAAACCTTTCCCAGTGCAAAACAAAACTTAAATCTCCATGAAGCATAAACTTAAATTACTTTTTTGAAATAATTCATTCATTCTGAGAATAAAATGGTATTGCACATAATTCTTACAAAGAATGAATGCTTACAAGTATTCATAATATACAAAATACTTACCAAAAAGATATGCCCATGTAATTCTTACAAATCCAAACATTATACAAAGGAAACAAGGGTATAAATTGTTCTGCTTCTGCAGAAGTGGAATTTTGCAACAGATTTCTCAAAAAGAGTAAAATATACTTAGCTCCTAAATTCCAAGGTTAAGGGGACTATACAGATGTGACAGTGTTGCTACAGTCATCCATAACTGCTAGCGTCCTTTGCTGAGAAAGAGTGATCTCATCTTCACAGTGCTCTGAGTTCTGCATTAGACCACTTGGGTCATCTCTGGGACAGTAGATTACTTAAGTGAAGCATTTTTTGCAGGTTATACACGTGCCACAGATTTAGAGGCCCACTGTATTATCACAGCTTTTACTTCTAGTGTGGCGCAATGAACAGTTGTGTTCCTGTTTTCATAGACTTTCTTCATCCGAGGAAACAAAGCATGCTGAATTTGTCCTGCAGCTGTCACATCAGGTGGAGTCAAGTCTCCTAACCTGGAGGGGGACTGGCAAAGTGGCTGGAGAAATAAACCTGGAAATGTTCTAACAGCAGAAATAAACCTGGATGGTTCTTAACTCAAGGTTATCTCCATTAGTACAGAAGAAGCTGTCATACATAACTGAAGAAATCCTTTGAATCATAACCTCGCAGGTAAGCCCTGAGGAAAAAAAAGCAATGGGATTCATTATTTCAGTCTCCCAATTAAATTAGGTGTGAGAATTATCTATAGTTGAAAGCAGTTACTTGCATTTAGTAATTTGTTCTTTGCTTTTTACTTCAGGCCATATACAAAAATAATAACTCCCTCTCACAGAATCTATTACTGTATCTGGAATATCTGCAATGGACAAGACTTGCAATAACTTATTAGGAAAAAAAATGAGTAAAACTCCTGTTCTTTTTTCTTGTCTTGAACATGATAGCTGAGCTTAAGGAGAATGTACAGCTACTGACTCTTATGTCAGACATAAGACAGCTTTCTACCAGTAGTTGCTGTACTGAATAAATTTAACTTTAGTTTGCTATTAGCGTAAACATAAGAACTGTTTTCTACATGGCACTTCATAACAAAATAAAGCACTGTCTTTAATTATTTTCACTAAAATGTGTTCTCATTTTAGGGAGGCAATATGATGTCTTGCATGCCAACAGAACCTAATATGATACGAGAGTGTCATCTAGTGAATGATTTGGGTGAAGTCAAATGACTTAATAATATCCCTATTTTGAGTCATGCTAAGAGCACAGGAGATTAAAGAAGAGAAATACTCATACCATTTAAAAACTTTTATTTTGGTTAGCACTGTACACTATAGGAGTTGGACATGAGTATACTTGTGGGTCCCTTCCAAATCAGCGTATTCTGTGATTCTAAAGAATTATTTGAGAATTGTTCAATTAAAAGGAAAAGGATAAACTGGCAGTTACTGCTTTGAGATATAGCCTTCCTTAATGCTTCCAAGTTTTATGTACTGAAAACACAGTCCAAAAGTAGAAAACACAAAGGCTAAAAGTAAAGTAAATTAGATTATAAAGTTAATTAGATGTGTTTTTTGTTGTTGTTTTCCTAACACAAGCTTAATGCTAATAGAAATTGTTGCAAACCTTAAATATTTAGTTGCTTTAAACAAATAACTGTTCTCTTTGGAAAAGTCTGAAGAAGATACTGCCTGTGCAGAGCACTAATGCTAAGGGATCTTCTATCCCTTTACAAAAGTTAGCTAAACTCTGCAGTAGTCTCATTTAATAGCAATGCCAATAATGTTGTGCATATTATGGAATAAAAGATTTAAGGTGGATGCGAACATAAACTCTGTTCTCATTATAGAATCTCACTTTATTTGGTATTCAATACTTCAGTGATATATCAGGAAAGATGATCAAGAGATACTTGCAGAGCTGTAGCTACAGGTTGCAATTCTCCCCAGACAGACCATTTTATTTGGGAGAATGAGTAATTTCACTGTACTTGAAGAATAACGATCTATATTAAGTAATTATTTTTGATATTTTTTATCGTACAGGTAGATAACAACTGAAAAGGGTCATTTTGAATAGTATGGCTTTATTTTTCAATTATACCAAAATTATTCCTTTTTTTTAAAAAAAAAAAAAAACACAACACATATTACATGTGCATTCAGGCATAAATAGTTAAAAGAACACTCATTGAAGTTTATTAGCCTTCTAATCTGAAAAATTAAATTTTATTGTAATGAAATTAAATTTTCATCTGAAAGTCTTAAAGTGATAGCAAATCCTATTATTATACAAGCCACAAGGATGGTTCATCCACTCTATTTCAGCTGTTCCTTCATTTTCTTCCTATTTGTAATCATTCCCTGGCCCTTTTTCTAGCTTCCTTTCAATTATAAAGTTCTCTGTTAAACCTAGTCATATTTTTTTCCATTTCTGCTTGCCTTGTCTATCTGTTATAAGCAACTGTCTCATCTTCGGCACATCAGCTTTTTTTTCCTTTCAGCCCCTTAGATACCACTTTTTTTTTTTTTTTTTTTAAATCAGCATTGTAGGGGAAAATAGCAGACAAATGCAAGAGCAGTTGTGCGAATAGAGGACACAAAATAGCTGCTAAATGAGAGAAACGGGGCTCAGTAAGTACTTCAGTCATGGATGACTTTTCAGCATGGGCTTATCAATAACAATTACATATTCAACACTATTCTAATCATCCAAAGCATGGAAATGCTATGCTTTCCTATTAGCTTAGGAAAATGTTCAGCAGAATGCTACACTTTTCTGGTAATAAAATAGATTTAGCCATTCACTGTAATACTAGCACAGATTTGTAGCTGTCACCAGAATACGTCTGTGATAACTGCCTTAAAAGTTTCAGGACTATCTTTTCATTATTATAACTAAACACTTTTTCTTGGTTGAATGTTATTTTCCTCAGCTATGGATTCATTGTGAAGTTAGAATAATGATCATGTCTTGTAATGTCTTTCAGATTTTCTGTACATTGTGTGTGCTGGCTCTTTCCTTTAGGAGTGCTGTCAAATTACCGTACTTATTATCCAAGCTGTGGACAGTATTAAGTTATCATAATAAAAATCACGTTCTATTCTCTGTGTAATATGGGGCTCTAAATCTCTTAACATGTTGAAGCTGGAATTACCCTTTAATAATACAAACAGTTACAGTTCTTTTATTCATACTTTATTCATGAAGGAACATTTTTATAAAATATGATCATTGAGGATCACTTCTTCAGATACAGGGTCATTCTTGGACAATGTGGTCATCAGTTTTTCTTTTTTTTCATACAGACTTCCCCCCCCCCCAGTTTTCTTCTTGTAATGGCTTATATATATAATCATCTCCTCCTTAAGGATCTCTCTTCCAATGTAGAAGACAAAAACTGTGCAGTCATAAAATCAAGTTTGCCTGGAATTAAAGAGAAAAAAAAATTAAATTGCACCATTATACTCATGCATAAAACACTGTAATCTAGCTTTAAACCAAAATAGTCTTTGAGTGTGTTGCCAGAGGCACTGTATCAAGATCAATCATGCCACACTGTCGACATGGCAGATTCCATTCATTTTCCCAAACAAAAACCCATATAGTGTCTTTGAGCTTAGAATGTGCATTTTTTCCCCTAGTGCCTAATACGCAAACTTTGGAGTTTTTAGGTATACCACTGTTAAAATTATACCTGTTCCCACCCAATCTGTTCAGAGGTTGCCCTCTCTTTTAGAACGAAAGCAATCTATTTCCCAGTTTGCTTCTGATGGTATTGTTTCCAGACATATTTTTCTGTTACGCTTACATGCTCAGAACTGCATTTCCTGATTTTGGCACTCGTTACAATACAAAATGTACTCTAGCACCACACTGAGACAATCCAAGTTTAGACATCCATATCAAAAAAGCAGGAAGACAGCACTGCTTCAAATGCAATATGTATCAGGAGACCCCGCAGCATCAGGGAGGCCCCAAGGCCACAGTGTGGTGGATGTCCTTCAGAAGGAGGCGGATGAGGAGGAGGAATAACACCTCTATGACTGTAACACAAGGACTTCACCAAAACAACAAGAATGGCATAAAAACCTGTAGAACCATTCTGATGGGATTCCTGGTGTTCATAGTAAATTGTTTGCTACCTGCATCACTGATAGACTCACTTGTGGTTTCTTCCATCAGGCCATTAACTGGTCTGTTAGCTCTTTCTTAGGGGCAAATAGCCACCAGGCTTTTACACTTAGGAGCTAACTCTTCTTCCAGCAGTCATACTAAGCTCTCCTGCTTACACAACTGATAGTAATTACAACAGCCTTGTCCCAGGTGCTTGAGGTAATTACATATAAAGGAGGGCTCCTATGTGAGAGGTTTTTATTGATGGGGTTGGGGGGAACGCTGCTGTGAGCACTCTGTAGTGGGACTGTGCAACAGAAGGCAAAAATGGTTTCACGATCTTAAGGCTTCATGGATGAACACAGGACAACTTCAGCTGGGCTGCAGAGAACATCTTCTGGCGGACAAATATGTGGAGTAATGCTGTGTTTGGGAGAGACGTCTTGCTGGAAGGCATTCACCAGAAGTGTAAGCAGATGGATGGGTATCAGTGTTAAAGAGGTAAGTGTACTTGCTGTTGTTGTGAGAGGCCTGCCTGGGGGTGATGGGAGCACCTCATGGGTTGCTCTAGTGACCAGATATGCAGCTGATACAGAGGAACTGGGAAGCCCAGATGCGCTATCCCATTTTCTAGGCGTTCAGCTCAGCAGCACCTTCTGCACCAGACTGTCCTGGTGCACAGAAGCTGGCTTCAGGAGGACGAGGGAGCTGCTGGGAATAGACACCAAGAAGGCCTAACCTCATAATAGGGGTATGGTAAGTCAACGTTGTGTTTTTAGATGTAGTACTTGTGATGCTGGCACTTTCACGCTCTTGTTGTTTTCTCTGGTAAGTGACCAGTTCCCTTAAAATAAATAAAACTGTAATCTGGTAATTACTCTACTTGAGAGACATGTGTGATACGCAAACAGTGAAAAATTTGCGCAGAGCAGCTTCTGGCTTGAGCAACCTCGGTGCTTGAAATATTCAAGTGTATTACCTCAATTTGTATCTTGAAGTTAACAAACAGGTTCTTTACAATGAGAATATTCTTATTATGTATGCAAAAGCACAATAGCTCAAATGACCCATGAAAATATGTTTTTTTTTTGCAAGTATTTTATGATATTTTTCAGGAGCAGAATTCATAAAATGTCTTCCCCCCTTGCCCCCCCCCCCCAATATGCACACAACTCTTCAAAACGGAAAACTAAAATATCTGTATTTATGTATGTAATATGGAGATTTTTGATGAAGCTCTTGCAGTGAAAAATACCTCAGAATTGCAGCTTAGCAGTGGGAGTGAAGTGTGGTTCAATTGCAGTAATTTTGTAGTCTCCCATGTAAAGCTTGATTCTGATAACTTAAGATACTTTGAACCTCATACCTTCACTTATATACGACAAAGTCATGTGTAAACCTGCACTATATTCAGTTTCAGTGGGACACATTTCCTTTCTCTGAAGCTGTAGTGATAAGCACACGCAGCTGTAGTAAGTGTCCAAGATTCTTTCTCTTTCTGTAGAGCAATGGCCCAAGCTGAGTACTATCAATGCCATTAGTGAAACTACTAATAGTTGGTATAGATCTGCAGTTAGAGAACAAGCTTTATGTACTAAAGTGAGTGAATCTTCAGTACTGCTAATATCCTTACAAGAAGATATGCTGTAGTGTGCTACTTAAAGCTATTTTTAAAGTATATTTTGAGCTAGAGGTAGCTGGAGGAACTTACAACCTCAATTGTGGTCCTAAGAATGTTGTTTCTGAGGAGGAATTTTTCACAGCTAGTGAAATGTGTTTCAGCATTTCTCATATCTTGAAAAGAGGTAAAAATCTTAAAAAAGAAAAATATAAATTTCTAACAAAATCTCATATATTGAATACTCCACACACTTCAGTTTTGCTTGTCAGGGATTTGTTTTTTAAACTTTGATTTTTCACCAAATTGCACGAAAATATGTAACTTTTAGATGCTTTTATTTTTAATAAATAAAGGAGGCTAGATGTGATTGTTACTTCGGTGTTACTTTTGTTATGAAGAGTACTTTCGTGTTATACGCCAATGAGCTTCAGCCTGAAGATTCTAAACTTGGTGTTTAGATGTTTTGCAAGTCTAATATAAGAGGATCCACATGTAAAAATGTGGTTATTTATCACTTCATGTCAATTAGGGTTCATCATACAAGTATCAGAAGGAAAGCATATTTCCTGCTGTTGTCCAAGCATCTAGAAGTCTGTAAAGATTTCATGTAACTTGTATGTTACCAGAATGTGAATTACTGCCTCTAAAAGCGATCTCAGTATGTATGTTATTTCTCACATGAACTTTATTGATGTATTTTGAAGTGTCTAGGTATGGTTTGCCAAACCATTAGTGATTAAATGAAATATTCTATAGTTCATGTTAATTTAAAACCTTTGAATCATCTTTAATGGCCTATTGAAGTTTGTTTAACCTTTTTTAACATGTAATGTAACATTTTTTAACATGTAACAAAAACTGATCTTAGAAGAAATTTTTCAATCATCCTCAGGCCAATTTAAGCAAGAAATATAAAGGACATTATTTAAATCACAGATTAGTTTAAGTTGGAAGAAATCTCCAGAGGTCACTTGGTGCAAGCCCCTGCTCAAAGCAGAGCAAAAAGATAAATCCAACTTCGTTTAAGAAAGTTTCAGTCTGACATGATTTTGAATCTTAATAGCCAACTGTTCTGTTGGTTCGAAATAGCCTCTTCACAAAATGTAATATGAATGAGCATATATCAAGTGTGCACTGATCTATGCATGCTGGGAACGATTACTTATTTTTATTTCTTTCTAAGTTGCAGAGTTTAACTCAATAGTGATTGTGCCAAGCAAAAAACTTTATATTAAATAACTTTATACAGCTTGTAGTAAAGACTGACTGCTAATCTGTGAAGATAATGAGACCATCCCTAACTTGCATGCTTTAAGTAATACTCTTCAGCACTTCTGAGCACCTGCAGATTCCTTTAGTTTGTTGCTAATCTTAGAAGCTCTACATTTTACTAAATTCCAGTTCTCCAAATACTTCTCCTCCTTGCCTTGACAATAATAGTGAATGAGACTGAATTATATTATCATTCTATGAGAATAATAGGGCTTTAATTAAGCTAACCCTTATTTTTTTCATAAGCACTTGGGGTGGGAGGGAGCAGGTAGGGTTTCTGTAGTTGCATTCAAAAGATGTTTTTTCAGTGTTGTCTTGGTTGTAGAAATACATCATATAGTCTAGATAGACACAACAACAAAGGTTAACGAAGGCATCCACACTATTATGTAAATTCTCTTCTACAACAGAATAAAATCAGGGCCTGAGTATAACTTTTCTTTTTCTAATCTGTTGGGGGGAGGTGGATTGTCTTGATAGTGTTGTTCCAATGAATTGTGACGATCCAGAAGGACACCTCAGAGGAAGATAGCTTTCTCTTTCAGAAACCAGCTGAAGCCTGACCATTCTGTCACATTACTAAACTCAAATATTAATTGTTAGAAATCTCCCAAAGGTGATAAGTTTCCTAAGGCATGAGTGTAGCAGGTGTAGATCACAGAAATTAACTAAGATATACAGGAGCATGTACAGATATGAAATAGTTCATTTCCAGAGAAAGGAGGATTTGAAACAGGATTTGAAAGGATATGATATATACCAGGTAAAGCCTAACCTGAAATTTTAATATTTAATTGATGAGGCTCGAAGCTTACTTTTACTCTATCAGTAGTCTTAATTTTGGTGTGTTTGACATTTTCATTGCAACTTGACTACAATCATTCCATGGAAAATTACTTTGTATTTTTTTTTTATTATTATTTTAAAATGCTGTGGGAGCCCAGAGAGGGCTGTCCTAGATGGCCCACTCTGGAGACTGCTGATGTTCAAAGCATTCTTGGGCTAAATTAAGGTGATGCAACGTCAAGCGATCAATTGAAAAGTTTTATTGATGGCAGAAGTTATTCTGGCAGAAACTGAATAAACCTTGTTTATAACAGGAGATATTTGGACCTTGTTATTTTGCAGTGGGCTGAACGGCCCATAACGTGGTGAAGAAAGGGAGAAAGAAAGAGAGGGAGAGAACGAAATCCTGCACAATAACATAAATCCAATATTTACAAGCCATCTCCCTCACCCTGTGAGCCAAATAGATATTAGAAGAGAGAAAATTCAGGACCAAGTCCCTCAAACCAGTCCTTTGGCTACATGGCCTTGAAGAGGTCTTCGTTCTGTTCTGATGTTTCCTTCATCTTTTCCTGCACTTTCTTGATTGTAGCTGTAGCACTGTGTATGGTAATGCACCGTTCTCCAGCTGAATGGTTTAGCACACTGAACTTTCCCCTGTTCAAGGGTAATTAAGGTTTCAGGGGGAATGCACACTCTCCTTTCCCTCCACTAGCTACCCAGAAATTTTGCCTTAGAGTATGGCAGTATTGTCTTTTCTACTAGAATCTGGCATCCCAAACTTTTTAAATGGACAACTGTATCCTTTTGAGTCTGCCCCACCACAGCAACACTGGGGCCGCCATTCAGCACATCATCAACATACTAATATATTTTGACTTCTTCCCTGGGGGTAATTTGGGCATGCTCTTGTGCTCAGGCATAAGGGGCAATGAATGGTTGGTGAGTGATGGTATCCCTGAGAGAGATGGGTGGATGAATACTGTTTATCTTCCCAGGTAAAAGCGAAGTGCTCTCTGTCCACCTCCCACAAGAGAACCCTAAAGAACATATCCTCTATATCAATAGTTGCCAGAATTGTTGCTTGTTCATGGATGGTTGTAACCAGTTTTGCTGTGTTTGGCACGGTAGTGGTTAAGGGACATGTGTTAGCATTCAGGTGCCGATAATCAACTGTTAGTCGCCACCTGCCGTCCGGCTTGTGTACAGGCCAAACGGGAGAATTACAGGAATTTACACGGAGAATTATTCCTTTCCCCTTTAGATCTGAAATCACGGGGGCGATCCTTTGTTTATCCCGTAGAGGGAGAGGATAGTGTTTAACCTTTACAGTTTTGGAGGTAACTCATTAGCTAAGATTGCCATTCTATGAGCCTGTGTGTCAGGCCAATAAATCCGGACCTAAACCATGCCAGGGCGAGAAGGCTTGGCACTACAGGCCTCCAGCCCCTCCAGGAGAGGGGTGTAATACCTATGATTGAATCTCCCAGGGAGACCATAGTAAAAACCTACAAATTCAGGTAACTGATCCCTGTGAAAACCTACAAATACAGGGAACAGATCCCTTGTTAGTCTTCAGCCTATTATTCCTCACTGGAATATGGCGCTTCTCAGAGAAGGGATCAGGGGTCACCTGGTTCCATCAGTCCCTTCAGCAGCACCAAGGGTATCCTGTCCATGACACCAACTTAAAAATGTGGGGGCCTGGAGAGGGCTGTCCTGGATGACCCACTCGGAAACTGCCGATGTTGAAGTATACTTGGGCTAAATTATGGTGATGCAATACCAAATGATCAATTGAAATGTTTTACTGACGGCAGAAGCTGTCAGGCAGAAACTGATTAAACCTTGTTGTTTATAACAGAAGCTATTTGACCTTATTATCTTGCAAAGGGCTGAATGGCCCATAAAACCTGGTGAAGAAGAGAGGTGGAGGGTAAGATGGGCAGAGGAAAGGCCTGGATCCCCACTCTGGGTTCCAGGAACATCTCTGCACCAGCTCCTGCTTGTGTGTGATGGGTTGGGTGTGCAGTGGCTGCCCTGAGTCATGCTGCTTGGTAGTGTGAACCAAATCAAAATAGAGCCTATAACATGAGACTTTTTTAAACTAAAAAAAGTTAACTTTAAAAATTAATTAACAGTAATACTGCAGTTGCTAAACTAAACTAATATAATCAACCTTTGAGATAGGATATTGCAGTTTTGGAAAACCAGATTTAAAGGAAGAAACCTCTTTGTAAGGACAGACTGCCCTTACACTTTTTCCCAAGATAATCTTCAGCGTCCCATCTCAAACAAAAGCAAGCAACAAAACCAAAATATTTGTAATAACTAAGAAAACCGATCTTTCAAAGTTCTTCAAAATGTGTTCTTTCAGTGAGAGCTTGCCCACCTCTAGATGCTAGCTCAGTTTAGTGATTTCAACAGTTAAATGCATGCCTGTGCATTTTGCCGAATTTGAGACATTAGGTTATATAAGGAGTGTTATTTGCATAAGTGCACTCACAGAAGTTTTAGAAAACAGTAATTAAATATAGAGATATCCTGTGGATTTTTCATTAAGTAGTGCATCTTTCCATAACAGCTGTAAGTGGGATATAAATAAACATATCTTAGCAGCAACCATTTAGTTATTCACAATGGATTTGAACCACAAATAAGTTGCTACAGCCTATCAAGATATTAGTCTGTAGCATCCACAAGTATTTTCTGTTGCAATTTGGTAAATCTTAATTTGTCACGAAACAGCTCATCTTTCATTAAGAGCATATGAGGAAAAGTCAGCAGTCTCAGATGTGCCAGATTTTTTTTTTTTTTTTCTGGGGACCTAGAGAAGACTGCAGCATTTGTCTTGTCATTGATAAATACAATGAAAATGGCTGGATAGATTGCCTAGCTAGTGAAAGGACCATGTTTTGGAAGAATATAGTGATTGAGGGAGATGCATGTACAAACCTTCTTACATTAATATTTATTCCAAGTCTGCTTTATGAGTTATTAGCAGAGCTGTGAATGCTGTTGAACACTAGCTATCCTTTTTGGTGTCAGTGTTGTGCTGGCCTTGTTCAAAAAGGTGTCGATCAGACGCGTTTGGTAGTTGTTGCCTTTCTGCATTTTTTTACTGTTGGCTGGCTCTTGAGGAAGGACCCAATCTTGCACTAGACTTGTCTGCTCTTTATCTACCATATGACTCATTTGTAGTCATTCCTGTTGGTTTTTTCTTTGGTTTTGTCTAAAACTTAGCATCCATGCCATGGTATAATTTCTGACTTCTCAAGTTTTTTGTCTGACTTGGTTCCTACATTGTTTTTTTTTTGCCTAACATGCTTGGTGTCACCTGAAGACACTATTATAAAAAGGACATGGGAAGTATCCTCTGACAGAGAACCAAGTAAATGTTTCTAGTGTGACCTGTACCAGGCTCCATTCCCCTGGACCTGTCTAGTTTCTTGCTTGCTCTATTTTGAACTGTCCAGACCTTCAGCTTCTGAAACCTAAAGTCCAAATAACAGCCAAGATGTCCTTGACTAAAAGAAAATTGGCCTTTAGGTGGAAGTTAAAATGGAGCTTAATGTTCAGTGAGTATCGTACAATACTTGTAGAATGTTATGATGATGATTTCCATGAGACAACACAGTTGTTCTCAGGTGCCAGATTTATTGCAGAAGCAAGGATTATCGCCACTATTTTTCCAGGTAGTCAGCATCCATATAAGGAAGGAAAGGACAGAGATTTTTCACCAGCATATTAGTTGTTTGCAGCTGTTTATTTTCTCGTTAAACTTTTTTTTTTTTAAATTTGTCCTGATATTTGTGTGGCTACAAGTGGATTCGGAATTATTCTACTTAAGTTGTGACAGTGTCGCAAATTTCAGTTTTCAATCTTTTCTTCTACAGTAAAATAACAAGATTTTATAAAATATGCTGGGCTTAAAATGCTGTAGTTGAATTGTACTGCCAAACTAATCTTTTATTTAAAAAGCAACCTTTTGTGAAAAAGATTAATGTTATAGCTTGACAGTAGCTCTACCAGTATGTTTCAGACTCAGGATTTAGGCTTTTTTTTTTTTTTTTTGGTCAGGGTGAATGTTTAAAGATTTATGTGCTTACTTGTAGAAATGCTATATTTTGACCTTTCCAGTTCTTGTTTCTTCAACATTTCAAAAACTTATAATAGGTTATATTGGGAATTTTATCATACTATAGATGAATTTATGGATTTGTTTCATTAACTACTAAGGAATCAGGAAGAGCTCCGTTGATTTAACACTTCTCAGTGAGACTTGCAAAAACTGAGGTCAAATTTGAATTTTGTGAGCTTAAATAATTTCAGCACAGCCAAGATCTAGTTTAAATTATTTCAAATGTTTGTCAAATCCTGCTTTTGCTATGGCCATGCATAAATTATTTCACAAATAACGTATTTTTCTAGTTAAAAAAGGTACTAATATATATATACACAGACATCTACATAGTTATGCTTATTGTTCTTGTGCGTATGTATATTTTGTGAGAGGTGAAGAATGCATTTCAATAAAATATTGGTTTTGTTCCCTGTTTACTGTGAACTTCTGACATGGTTTGCAGAAAAAAGTGGAAAAAAATGCTCTCAGAAACAGTAAAATGTATTATTAAGCACCACTCTCAGTAAAGAGGCATCACCAGATATGCCAATTTATTACATGAAAATATGGTTCCCAATCTTTTTTTTTTTTGGACTGTATAAGAAGGGAGTTGCTAGGACAGTCTGGCCTACCTGAAGCACTGAAGAGAAAGATCTTGAGAGACAGTTTTCTGTCATCTGCACATATTGCCACCTTGCCTGGGGCTGCAATTGCCTTTGGCAGATGGGGAGACCAGAGGTGGGAAGAGGACCCCCTAAGGAAATGAAAGACAAGCTATAGTTTGATGCCCAATTTGTAAAAAGCATAGGAGCATGAATGGCACAATAATGGAAGTTGCAGCCTCTCAAGAAATGATTCAAATCTTACAGACTTAGTAGGGAAAAAATATTTAAAGGAGGCCTAAGAATGTTCAGCTAAGGTTTTGCTGCGTAACCTTTTCTAAACAATCTATCAGAAGTCAAAACAATTGTGGTTAATACTATCGGACCATAATGCTACTGTCTGCAAACATTTTTGGGGGGGAAATTTAGTGGCAGGAATCAAGTCATAATGAAGCAGAGCAAGAGTGCTTTTTATAGTATGAAAGGTGAAGCCCAAGTTAAGGATAGCTTTTTCACATGGCAGAAAAATTTTGAATGTGCTTTGCAGATACTGCCACCCAATGAATAAAAAGAATGTGTGGGGTCATCAGTGGGACGTGAACGTATTCCAGAACAGTGAGTTTTCATTACAAGTATTCATAATACAATGACTTCTCCAAGGTCCCAAAGCTCTCACTGGGGCCATAAGCAGAAATTATGAAGTTGTTTAAAAAAAAAAAACAAAAAACCTCTTCTGGCTAGACAGAAGGTTCTGTAGAGAAGCTATGTTTTGTAAGCATGTTGTTTAGAGAAGTAATGTCTAGTGTTGCTGAGAAAAATGCTTTTGTCAACAGTAGTTTGTTTAATCTGTGTTTTACTTGGGAAAGGACAACGTGAATTTTTTTTTTTTAAATATTAATACATTGCTAAAACAAACAGCAGTTGCGTCATACTGTTTAGTGAGGATACTTAGAATATCTTTACAGGATTTCTTCCCCACATTGTTATGATAATAACATTATAATAAAAGGAACTGCAATGGGAAGAGTGTGAAACGGTGGTCTTCTGCTTCATGTTGTAATGACATCCTAACTCAAAGCATAGAGCAGTGCTGTGTACCAATGTGTTGTGCAGCTAAGCACCACACAGCCATTTGCTCCCTCCCTGCCCCTGCAGTGGGATGGGGGAGAGTATCAAAAGAAAGAAAAAGAAAGGTAAAAATTTGTGGATTGAGAAAAAGACAGTTTAATAGGACAGAAAAGGAAGAAAAAATAATGATAAAAATATAGAAAGCAAGTGATGCACAATGCAATTGCTCACCGCCTGCTGACTGATGCCTATCCCATCCTCAAGCAGCATCTGCCCGCCCTACCCTGGCCTGTTCCCCCCGTGTCATTGCTGAGCGTGAGGCCGGGCGGTGTGGGACATCCCTTTGGGCAGCCTGGGCCAGCTGTCCTGGCTGGGTCCCCTCCAGCTCCTGGGGCACCCCCGGCCCCTCGCTGGCAGGGCAGCGCGAGGAGCTGGGGAGGCCTCGCCTCTGGGCCAGCGCTGCTCTGCAACAGCTCAAACATCATTGTCAGTATTTTTCTAATTCTAAATAGAAAACAGCGCCATACCAGCTACTAGGAAGAAAATTAACTCTATCCTAGCTGAAAATAGGGCAACCAAGAAAATGACTGCTAAGTAACAATCAATCAAACAAAAAAAAAAACCGCAAACTTTAAAATGTGTAAAGGAACAGGATATGTTTCTAAAATGAACTGTTAATCTTTGATTACTAATCAAAACTCTAATATAACAAAAAAGATAAAAATAACCTGAGTTTTATAATTAAAAAAAAACAAACACAAAACAAACAAAAAAACGCATGTGGTGTCTTCCTTTAAGGTCAGTAGCTCTGTTCTTGGAGTTCTTAAAGGATGGTGAAAGTCACAAATCCTGTTGAATTACATAGGTATACCTAATTTACTAATGAAACAATCCAGTGAACTGCTGATTCTTTTTTGGGAGCTTGTTGCATTCAGCACAGCCAAGAAGGGTAGGAGTACTGGAAGGAATATTTGTTTTTATACTGTTGAATACTTGAGTAAGGAGTAAGGTTGTTTCTCCCCCACACGGTTGCTTTGCTATTATGCTCTGATTTGCATCAGGCTCTTGATCAGTTTGATCCCCCCTTCAAACATCATTCACAGGTAAACCTCTTATGCAGATTTCATACAGAGTACGGCATTTGTGAGTTTTGCTGTCCCTGATAAATGCCATCTGCTTTGATATGAATAAAATCACTTTGGGGCCCAGAGATGAAAAGAATCCAGGTAGACTAGAAGAAGTGGCAAGCTTGTGGTCCTCTTTTTTTTTTTTTTAAATACGAACTAAAGCCTTCGGATTTCTGTTACCCTGAAAGCGGCTGTTACACTGAGTGATCAGCTATAATTGACACATGAGAAAGGGATGAACGATTGGTCAAAATCCTTTTTCTGGGAAGAAAGAAAGGAAATCATAGTAAAACACAGTGATACCCTCCTATGCTCAGTTGTGACTTCTAATGAGGAGTTATCTTTTTGGACCTTGCCACCATCTTGCTGGCAAGGATAGACAGCCTTTGAGGTTCTGGGAGGAGTGGTGTTCCTGTGTTCCTGGTCCACTTCCAAAAACCCCCTTGTGTCTTTTGCCTTACCTTACAGAGCCCTTCCCATTAGGGAAATGCAGCAGAAAGTCTCACTGGGAGCTGATTTTGCTTCTGAAATTGTTTAATTCTCCAAGGTTATGATTTGGGTAAATCTTACACATCTGCAATACTTGCTATAAATATTTGTTTCCTATATGCACAAAACACTGGTGGCTTTTATTTTAGAATAAAAGGAGAGTCCTGAGCTTGCTTGGAAGAGAATGATCAGCTTAAAAAGACGTCTCTTTTAGTCTGTGGTATCTAGCTGACAAAATATGTAATCTTTTAAGACCGTCTATTGTATTTCCCTTTCTCCCATAGAGTTCAGGTGAAAACAAAGAGCAAATCAAATTATTAACAGAATATATTTCTGAGAATTTCAGTTAGGAGTTATAGGAGTTATCAGTGGGTTAATGCTCTCTAAAAATCACAGGCTAAAATAACAGTTGGGAAGGAATTTCACTGTCAAATGAAAAATGTCATCCAATATCGTTCATTATTAAAATCAGTGCATAATTCAGTCTTGTTTCTTTAGTTCTTTTTATGAAAAGAGAAAAAAATGTTTTAGGCCTAATTTGTTTCCATGATACACATCTGTGCACTTGGAGTACATTCTTCCTCATAATAGCAGCTGATGAGACAACTAATGTTTACTCTAAAGAGGACTGCCAATTAAAAAAAAAAAAAAATTTTTCTCCTTATACTACATTTCACATTCTCAAGAAGACTGTTATGTACTTCTTTGCCTGAAGCAATGGCTACTAGACATTAAGTCAGTGTGAAAGATTTATTTATAATCAAGAGCTAAGACTTCTGGTATGTGTAGTTTGGATACATGTGAACAATTGTCCAGGCCCTTGAAATTTATTGAATGGCTTGCTGCAGTTGGAAAAGCATTTATTTCCTTACCTCCTTAATCGTTCTGATACATCTTTGCTTTCCAGTCACTTGATGCATTTTTTTTCAAATGTACTTTTGGTGACCCTTAGGGAAAGCAATGTCCTTTTTTAAATTTGTATTTATTTATTCATTTTTTTTATTAAAGACCCAGTGAGCACTTCACACAAGTTCTACTCTGACAGGTTTCCTCTCTTCTGTTTTCAGTGGCAAATAGTTGGTGCCAAAAGCATGGAAAGGATGTTTTGGGGGTAACTACTGGCTACCCTTTCATATAATAGGTGGCAGGTACTATAAAACAGAGGTGTATCTAAAAAGCATGGCGTCACTCCCACTTATGCTTTTGAGTATTTGTTGGAGCCATTCTGAAACTTTCACTGGCCAGCCACAGACCTTCACACTTTGATCCTGTCCTGCTGTGTTAAGCATCTTCAAAAAAAAAAAAAAAAAGTTTCTGCTTTGTTTGCATCATAAGTATAGGAGACAAAGAACTTTTTCTTTGAGTTGGTGTAGTTATGGTAACAAGCATTTTTATCTTCCTGAGGTCAGAAAAGAAACAATATAGTAACTTGCTGTTCTTCCTAGTGCCAGGCAAGAAATGAATCTGCTGTCTCTTTGAATCTATTTCAAGAGGTTTGTGTTCATCTGTAATTTCATCTGTTTACTGTATAATAAATGTACAGAAGGATTCCCCACACCACAGCTGAAGGTGGAAAAAGGAACACCGGCTCTGCATCTCTCATGCTGTCTGATTATGCTGTAAGGCAGAGTAGGAGTTACAACTTTGTCACATCCCACTGTCACACTCAATTTCATGAATACATCCAAGGACAGCTAGGGTGGCCTGGTGATGTCAAGTAGTGGGAACAATTCACATTGCTTGGAGTTCGGCCAAAGAGCAGGCTGTTGGAAGGCTGACGTTTTGCTTCATCTTCTCTGTTCTGCTTCAGTGCTTTCCATTGTGCAGTCACTTTTTTTGCACCTACTAAACCTGTGCTGTGACTGCCCATTCATGTAGTCCTGGTGTGAGTCTTGAAGTTATGATGGCTTCAGTGCAAAGGTGAATGGTATGCCTTGTTCATGTCACTGAAGGTCATGTTTTACTCAACATAGAGAATCCTCACCCTACCCCATAAACATCAGAACCCTTAATTTATGTAGTGGAAATTGGATAGAAGTTGCTGATTTTTTCACTATTTCAATTTGAAATTATTTTTCCTAAATATACATGTAAAAGCTTTTTTTTTTCTTTTCTGTAATTTATCAAAACAGAGCTTGGACCAATTCATGAAATATACAGCATCCATTTTTATGTAAAATAACTTCTAAAAATACCCCTTGTCCTGAAAAAAAAAATGCTTGGCTAAATATTGAAATGAAATGTAGCAGCTGTTACAAACAGATTTTTCTTTTTCCATAAACAGTGAGGTTAGAATATAGCAATTCAATCATGCAGGGAGAAACTGAACAGAGACATGGGTGACAGTTTAATTTTTAAAAGCTGCCATGTCTTTCCAGGTAACACAATTGGACACTGTTTAAGTTAGGGAGCTTCAGGAAACTTAAACCTAATAGATATGAAAGTTAAAAAAATAAATAAATAAAAAAAACTAACACAAAACAACAACAAAACACAACAAAAAACACCTTTCTCATCTTGGCTTTCATGTCTATGTAGATTGCCTTCTGCTGTATTTGAAAAATACTGCATTTTTTCTTTCTTCTTTTTCTATTTTATTTTTGTGTTGAAGCCTCTACAGCGTATGAACTTCAGTAAAAGATTTTTTCTTTCAGTGACTTTTCAGTTGGCATTTTCATTTAGTATAACTCAACAGGAGGTTCATGTTTCTTTCACAAAATTAAATGAAAAGGTTAGACAATTCAGCTATTGAAATAGTGCCTTTAAAGCCTGAAAACATTTCAAATCATTGTTTTAGCCAAGAAAAGAAACAACTGGATTATAGGATGTTTTCACTGTGTGTAGAAGGACGTTCTGAATACAGTGAATACGGTATATAAAGTTAGCAATTTTACCACAGCTTCTTTTTGTTTCTAGCCCTTACAGGCAACTTCTGTAAAATACATTTAATTTTACCTTAAGAAGCCAGAAAGATGCTGGTAAAAGCTGTAGATGGAATATTCAAAGAACATGTGGACGAAAAGAATTTGAATCATCCAAACATTATATCATTAGAACTAATTGACATTTCAACAGCATCCATGTGGAAGTATAGGTCTCCCCTTTTTGTAAGGAAATATACTAAATAAGACACGATAACATAATTTTGACAATGTTTGTTATTTCTTTGGATACATTTTGACTGATCTAATGAAAAATATCAGTAAGAGTAGTGTTAATATTTTGCAAATCTGAAAAAGTTCATTTATATCCTTTCTGTTCTAATAATTTTTTTTATCTGCCTAGTTCTGCTAATTGAAGATAAGCCCATGTTTTCAGTTGTTTATACCTCTGACAGGAAAGAAGATTGATGTGTTTGGGTGTTATGTCTTCATTTAATGAAGGTAGGATTGATGGAGACCTGAATGCTACCAAACCTTCTGGGCTAAAAAGTAAAATTCATACTTTTCTCTTGCTTTCTAACCTTTCTTTCCTTCCTCTACTTGCTGCTGTTTCTTATCAACAAAACCAATTCAGCTATAGACAAAAAGCACTTGTAGCACTGTTTATCTTGCACCTCTCTACTCCATGTTACTAAGTCTGTCATAGCCCTTACTTGGCTGATGCAGTCATGCCAATCCTTGTTTTTTGCTGCAAAGTTGTAGGTAAAATGTCATTCCTTCTGCTTACTGTAGGGAGTCTATGTGATAATTTAGTTACAAGATACATTCTTTGCATCCTAGAAGAAATAAATATTGCAAAACTGTTTGTGTGAGCTCATTGGTGAATCCTTGATTAGAAAGATTTACTCAGTAATAGTCTGACAAAGGCTCCCAAGCAATCACATTTGGTGAAAAAGAAATAATGTCATACTGAGAAAGGATGCAATTATTCTACACTCTAGCTTATGCTAGAGTGCACTATTCTTTGTGAAGTCTGCTTTGAGTGACTTTTAACGTACAGCACAATCAATACTCGTTTGTTTAGGCAGAAACAACCTGGATGTACCCAGAGCTGGAACTCTTCAAAGAAAAGAGGGATCAGCTCTGAGTGCTGTGGAACAAAATAGAGTTTTTTGAATGGCTGCTTCCCATTTCCACTACAGACTATTTGAAGTACCAGATGCTTTATGGGTTTTGACTCCAAATACTTGAGACATAAATCATTATCTTGATTGTCCTGCCTTCTTGTCCACTGCTGCCTCATCTTGCTATTATGTTCTTAGCTAGTATGCTAGACTGTATATTCTTTAAGACTTGATGTTTAGCAGTTACTGCTTCACAGAGTAGTATACTCGCTGTGAGGACAAGAACTCTATGAGCTTTTGTAATCGCCTAGGTGTACGAGGGGAAAAAAAAATATGTCCTTGGATTCCAGCTGTTATCAGAACTACTCTATGTTGAAAACATCAGTGAAAGACTGTTTGACATATCCTTACCTAAATAAAGAATATAAATAGGGGATGTTTGTCTTAGGTGCACAGAGAGGTACTGTGTATGCTGACTTTCCGCTAGGACGCGATCCCTTTCCTGTTAAAAAGTCATTAATGTGGCACTGTACTGGTACTGCGGAAGTCCAGTACAAAAGCAGGCTCTATTACTGCTAGCACTGTATGCTGACGTGGCTAAATGGCTTCTTGGCTCATACATCAGTGCAGTGGTATATCAGCAATAATCATAAAGAAATGCTTCCCAACAGTCTCATTTCTATGATAAATGAAGGAGCCCATGGGGACAGCATGGCTGTACTTTCTATTTTGTTGTGTGTCTTTATTTATACAATTGGAGGGGTGTTAATTCTGAGTTATATCTTTATGAATAAATATTGTCTCCTTTACAAGATAAAACTGGAACGTGGAACTGCTGAACTTAATTAGCAATTCATAGATAGTATTGTATCTCACGTTCTTCTTTTGAACATGATAATCTTTGAGGTGTGCATAGACATAAACTCTCACAGCAAACTTTTCATTTAGCAACTATGTGAATGTGCAGCTAAGCACAATGCTTAAATTAAAAGTAGCACAAACAGCTGTCAGCAATTCTTTTGTTGCTGTCTATTTTCAAATACTGTATTGTTTCATTTTTCTGTCACGGTATGCTTTCCTATGTTTAGCATTTACCTAGAATTTTATTGACCAAGATTTCAAAGAATTGCCTTTTTTTTTTTGCCTAGATGTGAAATGGAAGCCTCATCCAAAATATCAGCATGTAATTGGGTCATAATCTATTTTTCAAATGGAGCACAAAATTAGTTTCCTCTGTTACTGAGGGTGACAAACAGGAACTGTGTGGAGGGCTGTTGATTGAATTGAACAGATTGTGTGCCGGCACAGGAGGGTGTTCCTGAAGCTTTACTAACAACAGAACGGTTGGGCTAACAGCAGGCTAGTTCACAGAAGAAACTGCCATGGTTTTGGGGTATAATTTTTTTACTCTGTTCATAGGACACTGTTGCCTACCAGATTACCCTGTGAGTCTTAATAAGATAAGAAGCATAATAATATTCAATAATAATCTTTTAAGCTTTCGTGCAATTACCATCCATGTTGATCAATTTGTAGAGAGGCAGAATCTTTTACTATGACTTGATGTACGTAACTGTTTCTGTTAAAGAACATTAAGAAGTGGCTTAGGTTTGTAGCTTTTGTCACTGTGCTAGTGGACCAAGTAGTTAGAGGTCATCTAATCCCTTTCAGCCTGACTCTGTGGTATGGCTATAGTTGGGAATGTGGTGCATGGAAACCAGAAAGGAAATTTTTTAAAAACATGAGCATCCAATTAGAATAACATTTTCTGTTGCAAAATTCAGTAAGAATGTCTGCATTGCAGTGCTTGCAAGCAGCTGCAACTAAAATAACAGAAGTTGTTGTGTCAGAATTTCATGCTAATATGGTGTCCTATTGCCTTTTCTAAGCACAGGGTAGGAAATGGCACAGTAAAGCATCTGTGTGTGATATATGCAGAGTTTTTAGGACCCTCCACAGTGTTCACCTAATTTATGGTGAATAATTCATGGTAAGTTAATTAATTAGTGCAGGTTCCAGTGGAATGGAACACTATCTCTGAATTTGGTTTTCTGTCTCTGCTGTCACATTATATTCTGAAGAAAGACAACTGAAGTCCTATCACTTGCATCTAAATTATCTCTCTAAAGCATTTTTTCCAAGTTTACAAAAATAGTGCTCTATTTTTCATCTGCTATCTGTCATAATCTTGTATCTTGCTTCGTATCCTCCACTGCATCTGTAATAAAACTTCAGCACATAAAATGCGGTAAAATGCATCCTAGTGGTATAGGATTCACAGCACTGAGAATGGTAGCTAAGGGTACAAGCTACTGAAGGAATACAGAGCCATAAACTGATTCTGTTACTCAGTACTGCAGTGCAATAAAGGCAGCTGAACTGGGTGCCCAGCTGGAGGTGTTTACAATACCTTAAGCTTTGCTCATTTAAAACAGGTTCTAGCACTTACAGTTTTCTGAAGCACTCTGACACCATGTTTAAGCTATTTCCACACAAGTGGAGCCCAGTGGTTCACTGTTTCTAGTGCCAGCAAAAAGCTTAGCGGTTACATGCGAGCTTTGTAAGATTCCACACAAAGCACCAGATATAGAGATGTTCCCAGGATTACATGACCATGCGTGCTTTCCAGGTCTCAGCTTCCCCTTTCAGGAATGTGTTTGCTGGATTATTCCTCTTCTCCCTTCTCTTTGGAACCTGACATTTTTCTCCTTCATAATTTCAAAGTACAGTAATGATTTGTATTTGTAACTTCTACTCTTGCATTGTGTTTTTTTTCTGTGTGGGAAAAATATTTTTCAGAATTAAAGGCAAAAACATAAACCCAATTGGCACAAAAAGAAAGCTCAGAAAGCTTTTTGCTCAAGTTGCTGATAGATCGCATCCCAACCAGGAGGCGATGTGCTTGCGACAGCAGTGGATCAGGCACGACGAGGGGGCAAAACCTTTGCATGTGGGGCAATGAAAGAAAGATATCTCTGTAGAGCGGATAGCAGAGTTATGTGCAGGAATTTTGTCAGCTGATAAAACCAACGTAGGCCTCAAATGATGAATGGTTCTAGGAAAAAACAGGAATCAGGGATGTCATATAGATTGGTAAGATATGCAGGATTCCTGCTCTTTTCTGAACCTGTACTGTAACCTGCAACAACACAGGAAGAAGTGGGGGTTGAATGAGAAAAGAGATTTGTTCCCAAGCAATGGTTATTTTGGAAGTTCTTGTGAAAAACTGCGGGTGTGTGACCACTATTGCCTATATCAGGAAAACATGCTGTCAGCTGAACTTAACAATCATTATGCCTATTTACATGTTTCTATTACTGGTCAAAAAAATGAGGTAACTATGGAAACACAGGAACATCATCCAGCATTGTCTTCATTCATCTTTAATTTTTAACACTATTGAGTCTAGTGAATGGTGCTTGATAGGTGGAAAAAGAATTTCTCGATGTCCTTTTCTTATTGTGTAACAGATGCAAATGAAGTTAGATATAAACATTAAGCCAGATTTGATTTTAAATACTTTTTAAGGATATGAAAGGAACTCATGACATTCCTACTGCATTATATTTTTTTTCAATCGTTGTGAAAATTAAATCTTTCTCACTCTCTGTCAACTGAATCATGCGTAGCTCAATTCCTGAAATGTGGGAAGGATGGTCATGGCACTCAGCGTGGTAAATGCTAGTTCAGTTTTTTTTTTGAGTACCTGAAGACATGTTACTGCACTCTAATATGGAGAACCGTGTTTTTGAAAGTCCCAGCAACTGAAGGTTGTGAGAACTGCTTGATTTGCATGCCTTGAGAATTATGGTTGCATTCTTAGATTTTGAAGTATTGATTCAGGAGTTGAACATTGAAAATCAATCCTGCATGTCTTTGCCAGCTGCTTTATCTAAAATTGAAACTTAATCTTATAAGGAAAAGTGTCCATCTTCTTATTGGACTGTGTGAGTTCATGCTGTTGGTGAAAGGCAAAGGTGTTACTGAAATGCATTTTTCTTAGATTGATATTAGCAGGGGTACACAAATAGCAATTGATGTCATGGGTAAAAATAACGTCCTAAGGTTTTCCTCTCTCTTTTTCTCTACCCTCTTTTTTTTTCGTTTATCTCCAAAATTTTCACAACAGTAAATTTAATTTCACCGGCAATTGATATCTAATACTGTGAATCTAGCAGAATTCTGTAAGCAGAACTTGACAGAATGGGGACACTCATTTAGAGGGGGGGGGGGGAAAAGAAGTCATGCACCACTTCTTTAAAAAAAAAAATTCCTCTCTAAAAGCATTGCAAGATTTATTTTGGGAACACTAGTTATTTTAAATCAAAGTGGCAGATACTTTGCATATGCATATGGCCTGAATAGGATTTCTTTTCAAAATTGTCTTTCTGTAATGAATGTCCACTGCAAATATTTTAATATCTGAAAATCATATTGTCCATGATAGTATTATACAAAGCACAGAATATTTTTAACATCATAGAATATCCTGAGTTGGAAGGGACCCTTAAGGATCATCAAGTCCAACTCTTGATATCGCACAGGTCTACCCAAAAGTTCAGACCATGTGACTAAGTGCACAGTCCAATCTCTTCTTAAATTCAGACAGGCTCGGTGCAGTGACCACTTCCCTGGGGAGCCTGTTCCAGTGTGCAACCACCCTCTCTGTGAAGAACCCCCTCCTGATGTCAAGCCTAAACTTCCCCTGCCTCAGCTTAACCCCGTTCCCGCGGGTCCTGTCACTGGTGTTAATGGAGAAAAGGTCTCCTGCCTCTCGACACCCCCTTACGAGGAAGTTGTAGATTGTGATGAGGTCTCCCCTCAGCCTCCTCTTCTCCAGGCTGAACAGGCCCAGAGACCTCAGCCGTTCCTCGTACGTCTTCCCCTCCAGGCCTTTCACCATCTTCGTAGCCCTCCTCTGGACACTCTCCAACAGTTTCATGTCCTTTTTATACTGTGGTGCCCAGAACTGCATACAGTACTCGAGGTGAGGCCGCACCAGCGCGGAGTAGAGCGGGACAATCACCTCCCTTGACCTACTAGCGATGCCGTGCTTGATGCACCCCAGGACACGGTTGGCCCTCCTGGCCGCCAGGGGCACACTGCTGGCTCATATTCAACTTGCTGTCTACCACGACCCCCAGATCCCTCTCTTCTAGGCTGCTCTCTAGCGTCTCATCGCCCAGTCTGTACATGCAGCCAGGGTTTCCCCGTCCCAGGTGCAGGACCCAGCACTTGCTCTTATTGAACTTCATGTGGTTGGTGATCGCCCAGCTCTCCAACCTATCCAGATCCCTCTGCAAGGCCTTTCCACCCTCATTCGAGTCCACAACTCCTCCAAGTTTGGTGTCATCAGCAAACTTGCTCAAAATACCTTCTATTCCTACATCCAGATCGTTTATAAAAATATTGAAAAGTACTGGCCCTAAAATGGAGCCTTGAGGGACCCCACTGGTGACCGCCCGCCAGCCTGACGCAGCCCCATTTACCATAACCCTTTGGGCCCTGCCCGTTAGCCAATTGCTCACCCATCGTATGATGTTTTTATTTAGCTGTATGGTGGACATTTTGTCCAGTAGGATCCTATGGGAAACCGTGTCAAAAGCCTTGCTGAAGTCCAAAAAAATCACATCAGCTGGTTTCCCTTGGTCCATCATACGGGTGATCTTATCATAAAAGGAAATCAGGTTAGTTAGGCAGGACCTACCCTTCACAAACCCATGCTGGCTGGGACCAATGACTGCTTTGTCCCCCAGGTGCGCCTCAATAAGTTCGAGAACCATCTTCTCCATGATTTTACCAGGCACTGACGTGAGACTGACAGGCCTGTAATTGCTAGGGTCTTCTTTCTGACCCTTCTTGTAAATCGGCACAACATTTGCCAGCTTCCAGTCTACCGGGACCTCTCCAAATTCCCAGGGTCGTTGAAAAATAATTGAGAGAGGTTCCGCGATGACGTCCGCCAGCTCTTTCAGCACCCGGGGATGAATCCCATCCGGACCCATGGACTTGTAGGGATCCAGGTGGAGTAGCAAATCCCGCACACGTTCAGGGTCGGTTGGGAGTTTGTCATCCCCACCGTCCCGGTCCTCCAGCTCAGGGCACCCTGGGTCCCGAAGCCCATCATCGGCATTGAAGACAGAGGCGAAGAAGGCGTTAAGCATCTCTGCTTTGCCTATGTCATTGTCTGTGAGGAGACCTTCCCTATCAAGGAGCGGCCCTATGTATTCTTTAGTTCTCCTTTTTCCATTCACATATCTGAAAAAGCCCTTTTTATTTTCTCTCACAGACACAGCCAGCTTCAACTCTAGGTGTGCTTTGGCCACACGAATTTTCTCCCTACAAACACGAACAGCATCCCTGTATTCTTTCCATTACACCTGGCCCTCCTTCCAGTAGCGAAACACTCTCTGTTTCCGCCTAATCTCCATTAGAATGTTCCTGGTCAGCCACGCCGGCCTCCTGCCCCGCCTGCCTGACTTGCGATATTTAGGAATTGCCTGATCTTGTGCTTCTAGGAGGCATCGCTTAAAGAATGACCAGCACTGGTGGACATCGAGGCCTTCAAGAGCAGTTTCCCAGGGGACCTTGCTGACTAGTTCCCTGAGCAGCCTGAAGTCCGCTTTCCCCATATCTAGGGATGAGGTTTTGGTGGTACTTTTCCTTCTGTCACCGTAAATTTTGAACTCAACCACTTCATGGTCGCTATGACCAAGGCGGCCACCAATCACCACATCTCCCACCAGACCCTCTCTGTTTTCTAGCAACAGGTCTAGGAGGGCACCTTTCCTAGTTGGCTCCGTTAGCACCTGCACCAAGAAGTTATCATCTAGGTGCTTCATGAACCTCCTGGACTTGCTCGTGTCAGCCGTGTGGCACTCCCAGTTAATGTCTGGCAAGTTGAAGGCCCCCATAAGGACAAGGGGAGTTAATCTCGAGGCCTCTCTTAGTTCTGTAAAGAATAATTTATCGGCGCTATCGTCCTGGCCAGGCGGTCTGTAATAGACTCCCACAACGACATCCCCTTTATTCGTTCGTCCCTTGATCCTTACCCAGAGGCTCTCAACTTTGCCATCGCCGACCTGAAGTTCCACACAGTCCAGCCCCTGCTTCACATACATCGCCACCCCACCACCTCGCCTACCCTGCCTGTCCCTCCTGAAGAGCCTGTAACCATCTATCGCAACACCCCAGTCACAGGACTCATCCCACCAGGTTTCGCTTATGCCGATGATGTCGTAGTTGCGGGACTGGGCCAGGACTTCTAGCTCATCCATTTTATTCCTCATACTGCGTGCGTTTGTGTAGAAGCACTTCAGGTACGTCTCCTTACACTCAGCACCTTGTGGATCTGCCCGAAGGACCTCACTGGCACACAGCCCCTCTGATTCTAGCATACCTTCCCTTAGGTTTTCACCGGCGTGCCTGGTTTTAGCCCCTTCCCCCTTCGACTCTAGTTTAAAGCCCTATCTATCAGCCCTGCCAACTCCTGACCAAAGATCCTTACCCCTCTCCGAGAGAGGCACTTCCCATCCGGTGCCATCAGGCCCTGTGTAGCATAGACCTTCCCGTGATCAAAGAACCCAAAGTTCTGCCGGTCACACCAGTCTCGAA